>NC_057724.1:3544420-3567427 GCF_004010195.1 Chiloscyllium plagiosum
GACTTGCCCTGACTTGTCCTACCTGCCTATCTTCTTTTCCACCTATCCACTTCAGCCTCTCCCCCGACCTATCACTTTCATCCCCTCCCCCACTCACCTATTGTACTCTATGCTACTTTCTCCCCACCCCCACCCTCCTCTAGCTTATCTCTCCACGCTTCAGGCTCACTGCCTTTATTCCTGATGAAGGGCTTTTGCCCGAAACGTCGATTTCGCTGCTCCTCGGATGCTGCCTGAACTGTTGTGCTCTTCCAGCACCACTAATCCAGAAAATGGTGAGGGTGACGGTCAGATCATGCCAAGCCTGCAGTTGGTAGAGTTGTTGTCTGGGAAGAGGGAGGATAGACAGCTGGAGGGCAGGAGGCACATAGCAATTGGAACACATTAACACACTGCCTACCAGCCTCCTGTGGCACATGATTGACTTGAAGCTAATCAGTTGCTGCAGATTGTTGCAGTGACAGGCATGATTCCCTCGACTGAGGCACTGACATGAAGTATCAGCGTTCACAAGCACAATCAGAAAGGATCCACCCAACTTCAAAGTTCATTGTCAGCTACGTACCATATTCCAATCTTCTTACGCTATCATTTTTCAATATACATACACCCTGCAGTGCTGCTAATGCTGCTGTGAGTCTCACTGAGCCTCAGCACTAAGTCAACAGTTTTACTTCCCTTTTACACTGTCTGCTGTCCCTTCCAGTCACAGCAGATAACTAACAAGCTGCAGTTAATGGAGACGAACAGAACCTCAGAGTCACATCTGGAGTCTAATATTAGCCACTCAAAACACCCGGATACAAATCAAGATTATTTTTGGTATTTATCAAGGTGAGGATTCTCAACAAGATAGAACACATTTCTTTACAGGATATATGTGTAAGCATCAAACACTCTCAGGGCAAGTACAATGCAGGGATAAAAACACAGCAGAGCTCCCCTTATATTGTTCCCATCAATCACTCCCAGGATGGGTACAACTCAAGGACAGATGCAGAGCAGAGCTCCCTTTTCCTTGTCCTCATCAAATACTTCCAAGACTGGTACAACATGATCTTAGATACAGTGTAAGATTCCCTCCACATTGCCCCCAACACTGTCAGGACAGGAACATCTTTCCATTTCTCATTCTTGACCTGAAACCGGAGGCTGAACCAGAAAATGTTAACAACCCAACTGTATCTACTTCTTAGTTTTATTGAGAATTTAACGTTTTGTTCTTTAAGTACTTGCATTTCCCATTTATTTTGCAACTGTGAAAGAAAAATATGTTAATGTTTTAAAATTAATGTCACATGGGCAGTAGCCAAGAGGAAGTAAAGATATTCTAATATCAATCCGAGGTATGCCACTAATCTTCTGCTCAAAGTAGGTTTACCATCTACAAAGTGGCTGCCTGTGATTCCGAATCTTTTAATCATAACATATGGCAACTGCCTGCCGTGAAAGAGAGTTGTGGTTTGCCTTCCCAACAACTATCCTGCACAGAACTGGTCAGAATGGAAGTACAGCTCTGCATATCTAAAGGACCCGAGATTGGATTCTACTCAGAAATCCAGAGCTCTCTCTTAATGAAGAAAAAGTGAAGTGGCAATCTGCGAGTGATTGTCACCCCTTGGAAAATCTGGTCCATAGTTCTCTTGTGAAAGGCATTGTTTTTGAAGAGTCAACTCTCAGGTTCCTATCATTCCTCAAATGATTGGCAGTGATCAGGACTCAGGCTTACTGCAATAACTTATTGCAATTTTTAAAATTTGTCTTATTCGTGATCACAGGAAGGGCAACTTTTATCAGCTATCCTTAGTTGTCCTTGAGAAGGTGGTGGTAGTGAATGCCTGCAGTCTCTGTGGCATAGGGAGACCCTCATGACTGGCCTTATATTAACAGGAATGTTTTTGGATTCTGCGCATTGCAGTGCTGAAAAATGTCAGTGGCGAATTGACCCTCTGTTGTACCTTGCCTTTCCAATTGAGTTATTTGAAGGACAGTTTGAACTGGATAGAAATTGCTTGAAAGATTCAATAACAGACCTAATCTAACCTTACCCAAACTTAAAAATATATTAATCCTAACATATTTCAACTTTTTTGTATGTTTTTGCTGAACTTTAACTCGTGTTGGAACATTGTCCTCTACAATCCAATGTCAAACCCTCTTTTGGTGCACTCCACAATTCAAAGGTAAAATTGTTGCCTCTCCCACCTCAATTAAGACCTCACCCATCTCTTCACATAAGACCATTGTTTGCCTTGTCCATAGGGAAATATTGGTGCTATGCCACACACTGATTGCTTCATTTCATGCAAATTGACTTTCCACCACTACATGCAGTTAAAAACTTAGCAACATAGATACCACAAAATTCAGGAAACTTAGGAAGTAGTAATGAAATACACAGCAGCATCAAACCTAGAGTTATAGAGAAAGATGCTCACTGAAGAACTGGTCAGGACAAACACAATTAGCTTGGTACAGAGGAATTAGAAATGGGAGAAAGTGCAGAGGGAATAGTGATAGAGAACTTGAAGCTCAGGGTTCATTCTAAATATTATCTTTCAGTCATGTTTGGATTATGGCATTAACAATGTTAATATTTATTATCCATTAAGAATTGCTGATGAAAATTGTTGAGCTTTCACAGCAGTGTAGTAAAGACCCTCTGAAAGTGTTCTCAGTCCTAACAAATATGGTCTGTTTTTCTTGTTGATTCCTTGAAATAGTGATCTTGTCTTCTATTTATTCCAGGAACCTGTCCCTCACGCAGGTTCTGCAAATTTGCTGTTCCCAGTCTATCGGAAGATTATTGCCCACATGGTTAATTACCCTTATTACATGCACTGTTAATTTTCTGAATTGTATTCAACGCTAAAACCCCAACTACTGGAAAGAAACCTATAAATAAGTCCCATCACTGTTTACTGTCTCTTGCTGTTTCACAGCTCCATATAAACTAATTTCACTTCCATTTTGTTTAATTAAGATCCTCTCTCTCTCTCTGTGCTGACTTTATGTCAACCTTTATTAACAGGGAAACCAATCCTCCTTTTTCAGTTTATCTGTTTCTTTTAAAATACTCCCCAAATTTGGATACCTTGCCCCTGCTTCTAATGGTAATTCAATCAAAGCTATCTGTGTTATTAATTCATCCAGTTTCGTATGAATGTTTCACAAAGTCACATAGCTTTGATGTATGTTTGGTTTTCTTCAATGTTACCTTAATGATTATTGCCTGTTTAATGTTACATTCACTGTCCTTTCCTGACGCTCTCTGCTTCATTTTGCCTCAAACACTGTTCTGCTCTAGAGCCTTGACCATTTCCCCTGTTGTTTTTCAATCTCCTGTTTCCTGGATCTCACCATCTCCTCTGTACTAGTTTCCTGCCTCTTGCTCTGGCCCTTATCAAATATCAATGGTACCAGGAGAAAGTGAGCACTGCAGATGCCAGAGGTCAGAGTCGAAGAGTGTGTTGCTGGAAAAGCACAGCCAGTCAGGCAGCATCTGAGGAGCAGGAGAGTCGATGTTTCAAGTATAAGCTCTTCATCAGAGAAGAGCTTTTCCTGATGAAGAGCTTATGCTTGAAACGTCGATTCCGCTGCTCCTTGGATGCTACCTGACCAGCTCTGCTTTCCCAGCACCACACTCTTTGACTATCAATGGTACCAGCCTACGCTGAGCGGAGTCCATCTCAATGGAACAGATTTCTCCCATCCTTGTTTTTTGATACTTTGATGACCTCATTCCACTTTCCCTGTGCTTCCTGATTCCCTTCGATGGCTGTCATGCTTTTACCTGACTTCAGAAGAGTGTGAGCAGAACTAAAGGAGACATTTTGGGATTGAACAGGGGTAAATTTAAAATGAATCTGTCAAAATTTCACTGAGTGACGCCACTCTTTTGGAAACAGTAGAGGCATCTAGTATTGATAAATACAAACATAAGTTAGGTTCCTTTCTGAAAAGAACATGCTGGGTAGAGTATACGGTTAAATTGGGGAGATAATGTGTGGTGAATTAGGATCCTTCATAGGAATGAGTGATTTTGGATCAATGATTCCAATTACTGTGAGTTTCACTCACCCTCTGTTTGGGACTATAGTACATTGACTAGTAAAGTGATTAGTCAACAAGTATCATTGTGTCCGTGCACTACCAGGATGCTCGAAATTAAGATGTTTAAGATGTTAATAGTAATTACGCTGCTGGTATCCATCATCAATGATGTGAGCTGATGTCAGATCCATTGGAAACAAAGGGAGAGAAAAACGTCCTGGAACACATAAGTAGTGAATGAATATTCATCAGTTTCTAACTCACTATGTTTTCCAGTTCAATTCTATTGAAACCATACAGACCCCAGTCTAGTAATACTCTAGTATTATTGCAAATGGAGTACAGTCCATTTTTATTCAATAACTCGAGTTTCAATGTAAATGGAACGGCAAGCTTGCTGACCAAGCTCCTATTGAAATTGGCTATGCTGTTAGACAATGCAATGGCAGAGTTTGACCTACCCTGGTGCTTTGCTGTACACAGACATTGTGTATTTTCCAGCCTGGCTTGAGTTCCTGAGCAGGAATGCGCCTTCCTTACCCTACAAAGGAAACATAAATTACTGCATTAACAGGCAAAAGGATAACATAGAAGACAAAATAACATCACAATTCAGGAGATTCAGATTTTAAAAAATAACAACAATAAAAAGATTTTAAGGCAGAAAAGATATTCAATAAGAATATGAGAAAAAGCAACAGGAGTAGCCCTTCGAATCTGCTTTGACATTAAATCCATCCATGGCTGATCTTCTCCCTGAACCATATTTAAAGGCAATGTCACAAGGCTAGCAATCCAGAGCCCCAGGCTAATGTCCTGGAGACCTGGCGTTGAGTCCCACTGTTATTGGACAATGAATAAATCGACAAGAAAGTCAGGTTACGATTGTTTCTTTCATGCAGGGAGGGCCAGCCTTATCATAATGGCGTATTACAAACACTTCCATGCTTTATACACCCATTTGCAATTACAACGTGACAAAAAATGTAACCCTTAACTAAATGAAACTGATTCAATCCCAACATCAACATCAACCCTTGTGGAATCAAGGGTTATGGAGATAAGGCAGGAACATGATACTGATTAAGGATGATCAGCCATGATCATATTGAATGGTGGTGCAGGCTCAAAGGGCAGAATGGCCTACTCCTGCATCTATTGTCTATTGTCTAACATGACAAATGATGAAGTGTGAATATAATTAAAAATCTGAAATCAAAAAGCTAGTTTAATCGTGACCATGTAATCAATGTCAACTGTTGTCAATAGTGATCTGGTTATTAATGTCCTTTAGAGAAGGATATCTGCCGATTCCACCTGGACTGGCCTACAAGTTGACTTCAGACCCACAGGAATGTAGCTGACTCTTAAGTGCCCTCTGCAATGGTCAGCAAGTCATTTGGTTCAAGGGCAATTAGGGATGGACATAAAATGGTGCCCAGCCAGTGAGACTCATGTCCACCAGTGTAAAAAATCTTCGCTGTACATTGTCCTTACCCCTTAATTCCCTGAAAGACCTAAAATTTTTCTCTCCCTGTCTTCAATGTATTGAATGATGGAGCATCTCCAATCCTCTGAGGTAGGGAATTTCAAAGATTCATTTCCAACTGAGGGAAGAAATATTCACTTGTCTCTGTCCTAAATAATCAATTCTTTTCCTGAGACTGCGTCCCTGCATTCATGATTCCCCACTGAATAGAATCAGTTTCTCAGTGTCTACCCTGTCAAGCCCCTTTATAAATGTCCATTTTCAATTAGATTAGCTCTCATTCTGTGAACTTCAGAGATGGTAGACCCAATTTACTTGGTTTCTCAGAACAGGACAATGCACTCATCCCAGCTACCAATCTCAGGAACCTTCACTATACCTGACCCTCTGCACGTACATCTTTCTTGAAATGCAGAACCAACCTACTTAATATTTGGAAAGGCATGAGTTTATTAGGGATAGTCAGCATGGCTTTGTCAGATGGAGGTCATGCCAAACAAATTTGTTAGATTTTTATTGAAAATGTGATCAAATGTGTAGATGAGGGAAGTTCAGTTGATGTAGTATATATGGATTTTAGCAAACCTTTTGATAAGGTCTGACATAGGAGACCAATTGAGAAGGTTAAAGCACGTGGAATTGAGGGAAACTCGGCAAAATGGATCAGAAACTGACAGTAACAGGACACAAAGGTAGAAGGCAGTTTGAATGACTGGAGGCCAGTTTCCAGCATGTACCACAAGAATCAATACTGGGACTCTTATTGTTTGTTATATGTATAAATGATATAGATGAACATGTGGGAGGAATATTAAGCAAACTTGCAGATGACACCAAGATTGCTAGAGTTGTTAATAGTGAAGAAGATGGTTGTAGGTTACAGGAAGATATAAATGGAATGATCAGATGGGCAGACCAGTAGCAGATGGTATTTAACTCTGACAAGAGTGAGGGGAGGCACTTTGGAAGAAGAAAAAAAGTGAGGAAGTGTTTAATGAATGGCAGGACACTGAGTAGCTTAGAGGAAAAGAGCGATCTTGGGGTGATGATTCACAGATGAAATCGGCAAAGCATGTGAATAGGACAATTAAAAGACATATGTGTCACTTCCTTTCATCGGTCATGGAATAGAGTAAAAGAGCAAGGAAGTAATGTTGGAGTTGTATAGAGCATTAGTCAGGCCAAACTGGAGTACTGCATGTAGTTCTGGTTGCTTCACTTGAGGAAGGATGTGATAGTACTGGAGGAGGTACTGAGAAGGTTCACCAGGATGTTGCTTGGGATAGAGAAATTGAGCTGTAAGAAGAGAATAGATAGGTTTGGATTGTTTTCTTAAAAACAGAGAAGACTGAGGGGGGACATGATTGAGGCGCATAAGATTATGAGGGGTATGAGCAGGGTGAATAGAGAGCAGCTGTTCCTGTGGTTGAGGGGTCAATCACAAGAGGATATAGTTTTATGGTAAGGGGCGGGAGATTCAGAGGGGATTTTGGAAAATATGTTTTCACTCAGCGAGTGGTGGGATTCTGAAATGCACTGTCTGGGAAGGCTGTGGAGGCTGGAAGCCTTACAACATTTAAAAACAATATCTGGATGAGTCCTTCAGATATCATAATATTGAATGATATGGGCCAAAGTGCAGGAAATTGGAATTAGTGCACTTTTAGTGAGAATTATGTAATGCAGATTTGATGGGTTGAAGGGCCTTTTCTGCACTGCATGAATCTATGAATCTAAAACAACATGTAGGATGTCTAGTTTAATCTCACTAAAGTCCTTATCAATTGCAGCAAAACTTCTTTATTCCCATATTCTAATCCTTTGTAATAAAGGCCAGCATGCTACTTGCTTTTTTAATTGCTTGTTGGAAATGCATGCTAATTTCTGGATTAATTGTATGATCAGACCCTTTGAACAACAACTACATTTACAGGCTTTCTTTCCTGTTAAAGAATGTTCTGCATTTTTATTCTTATTAAATTAAATAATCTCACACTTCCTTGCGTTGTACTTGATCTGCATTTTATGACCCAATATGTTAACCTTTTATGCAGCTTCTTTGTTACTTTTCCCACAATTTACATTATCACCTCACTTCATCTCATTAGTAAACTTAGATAATTCTGCTCGGTCCCTTTGTGCATGTCACTAATATAGACTGCAAACAGCTGAGGCCCCACCACTCATCCTTGCAGCATGCCACTTGTCACAGCTTCAGGAATGAAGGCAAGAGTTTGTGCAATCTAATGCAGCACAAACACAGGTGAGAAAAGTGCTCTGACACTCACAGGAGGGAGCATTTCAATCCTTCTCCTGAAGATCAGTCCCAATGTTCGAAACAGATCTGGTCTAGGATCAAATTCTAAAGAGTGAGGTACGAGTACCAGCAACTCATTCAATTGACTGGATTGCATGTGGTTAATCATGTCTATTGGTCAATAGATTGCACTTAATAGGATATTGTATTCATAGAGTAGGGTCTCTGTAGGACTCAAGTCCTAATGCGTTTTAGGAGTGGTATCTTTTATTTAACCCCAAACTCTAATAACTTGGGAGTGTTTGATAAGGAGGACACCATAGAGGGAGCTTTACTCTATACTTAAATCTATGCTGTTCCTGTCCTTGGTGTGATTGAAGGTTACAGTGTAAATGGAACTTTACTCTGCAACTAATCTCACACTGTACTTGCTCTGTGAGTGTTTGATGGGGACAGTGTGGAGGCAGCTTTACTCTGTATTAAACCCTGTACAGTGCCTGTCTTAGGAGTGATGATGTGGAGGAGGCGGTGTTGGACTGGGGTGTACAAAGTTAAAAATCACACAATACCAGGTTATAGTCCAACAGGTTTATTTGGAAGCACTAGCTTTCGCACTGCTGCTCCTTCATCAGGTGGCTGTGGAGCAGGATTCTAGGCCACAGAATTTATAGCAAAAGATTATAGTGTCATACAGCTGAAATGATATATTGAACAAGCCTAGATTGCTGTTAAGTCTTTCATCTTTTAGAATGGGTTGCAGGTTTGGGTTCATTAATATGTAAATCCCAGAACTTCTTTTAAGTCACATTCCCATGATAGCTTAAGTTTTATATTTAAAAAGTGACATTTCAGCTCAGACAATTCATTAAAGGTGATTCTTCTGCTTCTAGAAATAGAACCAGTCTGACTTACTCTAACCAGACTCTGGGGATCCAGACAGATTCTAACCTCACACCTTTAATGCATTGCTTGAGCTGAGATGTCACTTTTTTTTATAAAACCTTATGTTATCTTGGCAATGTGATTTAAAAGAAATTCTGGGATTTACAAATTAATGAACCAAAAACCTGCAACCCATTCTAAACGATGAAAGACTTAACAGCAATCTAGGCTTGTTCAATATATCATTTCAGCTGTATGACACTGTAATCTTTTGCTATAAATTCTGTGTCTCATGATCCTGCTCTACTGGTTGCCTGATGAAGGAGCAGCACTCCAAAAGCCAGTGCTTCCAAATAAACCTGTTGGACTATAATCTGGTGTGGTGTGATTTTTAACTTTGTCTTAAGAGTAATGGATGTGGACAATGTAGAGAGAGCTTCACTCTGTGTCGAACCCTGCGCTGTACCCATCCTGGGAGTGTTGGCTTTATGATCTCTGAACCACTCTTTTGCATAGTCACACTGTTAGGTTTCGACATTTTGTACAGTGAAGGAGAAGAGTGAAAAATAATCATTACCTCCTGTTTCAGCAGCTGCTCTGCTTTGCTCCTTGTGATTTCTTTGTTATACCATCTGTGTGAGGACAGGACAACAGTAAATATTTCTGTTCATTGCAAATCTGCTGCGTGCTCACTTTTTTTTAAGATTAGATTACTTACAGTGTGGAAACAGGCCCTTCAGGCCAACCAGTCCACACCGACCCACCAACACGCATCCCACCCAGACCCATTCCCCTACATTTACCCCTTCATCTAACATTACGGGCAATTTAGCATGGCCAATTCACCTAACCTGCACATTTTTGGACTGTGGGAGGAAACTGGAGCACCCGGAGGAAACCCACGGGGAGAACGTGCAAACTCCACACAGTCAGTTGCCTGAGGTGGGAATTGAACCCGGGTCTCTGGCGCTGTGAGGCAGCAGTGCTAACCACTGTGCCACCGTGCTGCCCACTTGATCAGGTCCTGAGATTTATCTACCTTTGTGTTTTCTAAGACCGCCAGCATTTCCTCTTCTACTGCATTTTTTCTTATTGGTTTGACCGGTATGGTCTCTCTGTGAGTATCAAATCTATTGGAATGGAATACAGAGCCTGTAGTGGAGCCAGTGGTCCAGAAGGCATTGACTAGATCTCTTAGGCCGATCCCCAGGGTTTACTCCATCAGATAATGCTGTATAATCTATAAGTATGGGCAACACTCCTGTCATGAAACGATTCAAGTCACCTTCTGCCTACCCGAAGCAGATTTATCATTTTTAAGGCAGAGGTCACAATGTGGCAGCAGTGTGTACCATCGACAAGGTGTACTGCAGCAACACACAAATCCATTTTGGAGAGCACCTTCCAAAGCAGGACCGTTACCATCAAAAAGAAAGGTACATGGGAGCAGCATACCCTGCAGGTTCCCCTCTGAGATGCACATCAACCTGATTTGGAACGACATTACTTCACTGGGTTAAAATACTGGAACTCCCTCACTAACACCACTGTTGGTGTATCTATACACAATGGACTGCAATGGTTCAAAAAGATTGTTCCTACCAACTTTTCCAGGGCAGGTAGAGATAGCAAATTAAAATTGGCCTATTCAGCAAAGCCCGTATACCATGACTGATAAAAAGACTAATTACAGAAACATGCCACAAAATCTAGCATGATATTAATGCCACTTCTGAGGGAGTGCTGCACTATCAGAGAGTCAGTAATTAGAGACTGCTGCACTTTCAGAGGGTGAGTACTGAGGAAGTGCTGCACTGTCGGAAGGTCATTACTGAGAAGTTCTACATTATCAGAAGGTCAGTAGAGTCATAGAGATGTACAGCATGGAAACAGACCCCTCAGTCCAACCCGTCCATACTGACCAGATATCCCAACTCAATCTAGTCCCACCTGCCAGAACCTGGCCCATATCCCTCCAAACCCTTCCTATTCAGATGCCTTTTAAATGTTACAATTGTACCAGCCTCCACCACTTCCTCTGACCGTTCATTCCATACACGCAACACCCTCTGCACGAAAACGTTGCCTCTTAGGTCTCTTTTATATCTTTCCCCTCTCATCCTAAACCTATGCCCTCTAGTTCTGGACTCCCCCAACCCAGGGCAAACATTTTGTCTATTTATCCTATCCATGCCCCTCATGATTTTATAAACCTCTATAAGGTCACCCTCAGGCTCCCACACTCCAGGGAAAACAGCTCTAGCCTATTCAACCTCTCCCTATAGATCAAATCCTCCGACCCTGGCAACATCCTTGTGAATCTTTTCTGAACCCTTTCAAGTTTCATAACATCTTTCCAATAGGAAGGAGACCAGAATTGCATGCAGTGGCCTAACCAATGTCCTGTACAGCCACAACATAACCTCCCAAATCCTGTACTCAATACTCTGACCAATAAAGGAAAGCATACCAAACGCCTTCTTCACTATCCTATCTACCTGCGACTCCACTTCCAAGGAGTTATTAACCTGCTGTCCAAGGTCTCTTTGTTCAGCAACACTCCCTAGGACCTTACCATTAAGTGTATAAGTCCTGCTAAGATTTGCTTTCCCAAAATGCAGCATCTCACATTTATCTAAATTAAACTCCATCTGCCACTTCTCACCCATTGGTCCATCTCATCAAGATCCCATTGTAATCTGAGGTAACCTTCTTCGCTGTCCACTACACCTCCAATTTTGGTGTTATCTGCAAACTTACTAACTATACCTCCTATGTTCACATCCAAATCATTTATATAAATGAAGAAAAGTAGTAGACCCTGCACCGATCCTTGTGGCAGTCCACTGGTACAGGCCTCCAGTCTGAAAAACAACCCTCCACCACCAATCTCTGACTTCTACCTTTGAGCCAGTTCTGTATCCAAATGGCTAGTTCTCCTTTATTCCATGAGTTCTAAGCTTGCTCACCAGTCTCCCATGGGGAACCTTGTTGAATGCCTTACTGAAGTCCATATAGATCACATCTATCACTCTGCCCTTGGTCAGTATTGAGGGAGTTCTGCATTAACAGAAGGTTAGTACTGAGGGAGTTGTACATTATCAGAAGGTCAGTGCTGAGGGAGTGCTGCACTGTTGCAGGTCAGTACCGAGGCAATGCTACATGATGGAGGGTCAGCACTGAGTGCTACAGAGTCAGACGATTTTCAAGGATGTTGCCAAGGTTGGAGGTATGGGAAGAGGCTGAATAGGCTGGGCTGTTTTCCCTGGAACATTACAGGCTGAGGGATGACCTTACAGAGGTTTATAAAATCATGAGAGACATGAATAGGGTGAATAGTCAAGGTCTTTTCCCCAGGATAGGTCAGACCAACACCTGACATTATAGGTTTAAGGTGAAAGGGGAAAGATTTAGAAGGGACCTAAGGGACAACATTTTCACACAGACGGTAGTGTGTGTATGAAATGGGCTACCAGAGGAAGTGGTGTAGGCAGGTAGAATTATAACATTTAAAAGACATCTGGATGGGTAAATGAATGTGAAGGGTTTAGAAGGATATGGGCCAAATGGGACTAGATTAATTTAGGATATCTGGTCATCATGAATGAGTTGGATCGAAGGGTCTGTTTCTGTGCTGGACAACTCTGTGACTCTACTGAGGGAGCACTGTACTAATGGAGTATTAGTACTAAGGGAGTGCTGTACAGTTGCAGGATCATTACTGAGGGAGTACAAGAGTGTCAGAAAGTCAGTACTGACGGAGTACTGCACCGTCGCAGGATAAGTGCTGAACATTGACGCACATCAGAGATTCAGTACTGAGAGAGTGTCGCATTGTTAGAGGGTCAGTACTGAGGGAGTGCTGCACTGTCAGAGGGTGAGTACTGAGACAGTGCTGCACTTTCAGAGGGTCAGTACTGAGGGAGTGCTGCACTGTCAGAGGGTCAGCATTGAGGGAGTTTTGCACTGTCAGAGGGTCAGTACTGAGGGAGTGCTGCACTGCCAGAGGGTCAGTACTGAGGGAGTGCTGCACTGCCAAAGGGTCAGTACTGAGGGAGTGTTGCACTGTCAGAGGGTCAGTACTGAGGGAGTGTTGCACTGTCAGCGGGTCAGTACTAAGGGAGTGCTGCACTGTCAGAGGGTCAGTACTGAGGGAGTGTTGCACTGTCAGCGGGTCAGTACTGAGGGAGTGTTGCACTGTGCTTTCCACCAAAACAATGCAGTAGCTGATGGTTTGAATCTATCTGCTTACATTTAGAAAAGTCTTTTCTCTTCAGTATTTGCTACAAGCTGGAAAACAATCACTCTTGAGTATTTGTTTTCTCTGTCATTTCATATTGTCCAACAATCAATGATTATTATTATCTTAGTCAGTATTCAGATTCCCATTGTACAGAATTGTAGTTAACTTCTCCAATTCTGCTTCTACAGAAAAGTGAGTACTTTAAGCAATTCTATATATCTCCTTGGCTTTCCAAACTGAAAGACCACATTTTCATTTTCATAAGAGACATTATGAGACCAGCTGTACTTGAATAGCCATCAGTAAGAGTCACACGTCACATACTCGAAAGTTAACTAGGTTCATTAGGTTACCTAAGGAAATACAAAAGCACATTTGTTCATATTTAATTTTCCTACTACCTATTAATATAACCTTTCACCTAATATGTTTCATTGAAGCACCTGTTTATGATATGTCAACATAAGTCCCCCCCCCCCAGTTTTTCATTGTGAACTAGAATTGTGGCAATCTCTACTGTGCTACTTACTCATATGTTTCAAGCTTGTTCCCAGATTCCACCACGTAATTACTGGGGATGAATCCTTCCTGTCTGCAGAGAGAATGAATGAGACCAATCAGCTATTTTCAACATCCTATCCACCATAGGCTAATCCCATGCAGGTATCTATCAGAGCAGATCACTCTATTAGCCCTGATAATACCCTCTGTTTCCACTCTGTAACTTGTGTCTTTGAGTGTGATTATAAGTAATATAAAATGATTCTCCCATTATGTTACTTCCCATAATAATTTCTCCCACCTCTGCCTCTAAGAGCTGTAATGTTTCTTGAACTGTTTTCGTACTTTCATATAATTGCAAAAGCTCTCGCAATCTGCTTTTATATTACTATTTAGTTTATTCTCAAATTCTAGTTTTTTCTCTTTTTATCAACTGTTTCAGTTGCCCTTTGCTGTTTCTAAAACATTTCCAAACTTCAGGCTTACTATTATTTTTACAACATTGTATGCCATTCAGTAATTATGGCAGACAAAGGGGAAAATCTCCAAAGAGTTTCTGACATGGTTGTAACAAACACCACCACATGGATTATCATTAAATTGCACAAAACAGTATGCACGTTATCAAAGAAAAGGACTTACGCCTGCTGGCAAATTAAGAGCAAAATCAAAGAACCCAAAAAAGTAGAATTATTTTGAGTATTGCTGAAAAACATATTTTATCATAACCTTCATTTTGCACATATCAACTTTTCAGTTGCCCTTTCCTAGTTTCAATACCATTCCAAATCTTCGGGCTTGACATTTTTCTTTTGCAATATTATAAGCCTCTGCAGTATTGATAGTAGATGACAAGGCAAATCTACAAAGAATTTTAACTGCACCTCTACAAACCAAATTCCACTTGTTGACCAACCAGCACTCTCCTCTTAACAGTATAACAGCTGATTTTCCCATAAATTGGTATTCTTGCAAGATGAATGCAAGATGAAAAGCTTATCAAAATATGTCCTTTTACAAATTCTATACTAATAAATAGATATTCATATCATTTTCTTATTTGCTTAGCCTAACAATATCTAATCGGAAAATTGATGAAGACATCAGGAGTTGAGTAACAGTTGTAACAGAAACCTTCAAAAAAGTGGCATACCTGTTCAGAAATGAAGACAGAGTGAGATGAAACCTACACCTGGTTGATTTTATTACATGGATGTGCAAGTTGGAATCTAAATGGAAAATAAAGGCTACAGAGACGTAGTTATGTTGAACCATGGTGAGGGTTAACAAAAACAGAAAGTGCTGGAGAATCTCAATAAGGTTGGCAGCTTCTGTGGAGAGAGAAACAGAGTTGACATTTTGAGTCAGTAACCTTTCGTCAGAATGAAACTCAAAACATTAATTCTGTTTTCCCTCTATAGATAGTGACAGACTTGCTGAATTTCTACAGCATTCTCTGTTTTGTTTTAGAACATTCACTGATCTTTATTTTATCGGGTTAGTTGGACAAAATCACTACATCACTATGTTCCCCCCCCCCCCAATGTGTGAAGTTATCCACATTGGTAGGGAAAAAAAACAGAAAAACAGAATATTTTTAAATGGCGAGAGATTATGAAATGTTGTTATTTGTAGGGACCTGGGAATCACCAGCATGAACCAGAGAAAGCTAATGGGCAGCTACAGCATTCAGGGCAGTCTGGTGGCTCAATTGTTAGCACTGCTGCCTCACAGCAGCAGGGACCTGGGTTCGATTCCAGCCTTGGGTGACTGTCTGTGTGGAGTTTGCACACAGTTTCAAGGGAAAAAGGAACACAATAAGAACATTTGCAGCTGACGACCAATAGCTGTAGTTAGCAGAGAGAAACCAGAAGGTCTGTGAAGACCAGTGAAATTCTGGGGTTAATGGAGCAACTGGGAACCAAATGAGGAAATACAGTAACAGCTTAAGAAGCAGAACAGATACAGGACCAAGATGGTGGCTTTTATCAAAGACTGTGGAAGTTGGAGAGCCAACATTGTAAAATCCCATAATACCAGAAGATAAGCAGAATAACCTCTTCATTTAATCTAGTACTATCAATAAATTCTCTCATCATCCACAGATGGATGTATTTGACAATTAAGCATTGACAACATTGTTTGTGTAGAGAATTCAAAAGATATATAAACTTTAAGGGAAGTAATTTTTCGTTTTGTCAGTCCCATTGGGCTGATCCTTTATTCTGGTCATGTGACCCCTCTTTCTAGATTTCCCAGACATGTGAAACCCATGCTCAACATTTACTCAATCAAACACTCAGAAATTTGATAAGTTTCAATAAGATCTCCTTTCATTCTTTGAAATTCCAGGGAATATAGGCCCAATCTCCTCAATCACTGCCCGTAGGACAATCTAGTCAACTCATGAACCAGTCTCGGGGAACTTCTTACCTTCCTCAAAAACAATTATATCCTTCCTTAGGTAAGGAAACCGAAAATGTACACATTACTCTAGGCTGTGGTCTCATTAAGGCTGGCCAAATTTACAATAAGGGTTTTACACTCTTATACTCCGAGACTTTGATAATAATGACTAACATGTCCCCTGCCTTCCAAACATACTTGTTTTTTAAAGAATCCCTACAATGTGCAAACAGGCCATTTGGTCTAACAACTCCACACCAACCTTCTGAATAGTAACCCACCCAGACCCATTCCCCTACATTTACCCCTGACTAATGCATCTCACCTATACATCCCTGAACACGATGGGCAATTTAATATGATCAATTTACCTTACCTGCACACCTTTGGATTGTGGGAAGAAACTCACACAGACACAGGGAGAATGTGCAAACTCCACACAGACAGTCACCCGAGGCTGGAATCGAACCCAGGTCCCTGCTGCTGTGAGGCAGCAGTGCTAACCATTGAGCCACCAGACTGCCCTGAATGCTGTAGCTGCCCATTAGCTTTCTCTGGTTCATGCTGGTGATTCCCAGGTCCCTACGAATAACAACATTTCACAATCTCTCGCCATTTAAAAATATTCTGTTTTTCTGGTTTTTTTCCTACCAATGTGGATAACTTCACACATTGGGGGGGGGGGAACATAGTGATGTAGTGATGTTGTCACTAGGGTAATAATCAAGAAGCCCAGACGAATGGTCTGAGTTTATATCCCACCTTAGCTTCTGGTGGAATGTAAATTTAATTTATAAATGTGAAGCTAAAGATAGTCTGAGTGATAATGACAACTATTAAGTATGGTTGCTAAAAAAAATCCAGCTAGTTCACTAACACCCTTTTGAGGAGCAAATCTGCCATCCTTATCTGGTTTGGTCTACATGTGACTCCAGTCCATACCGACATGCTTGGCTTTTAAGTGCCTCTGGAAATGGTCTAAGAGAGCTCTTCCTAAATGTTTCCCACACTGGGACTCTTGTTCAGGGCTTGAAAACTCGCACAAACTCAAAGTGAGGACTGTGCAACTGGAGTGGAGGAGAGGAGTTGCGGGTGTGGACTGTGGAACCTACTTTTTCACAAATCTTTCAGAAGTAAGAATCAGACCATAGACAAGGGTCAGTTAGGTCAAATTGTTAAAAAATAAGGATATGACGAGGTCTCGCAGGTCTTGACTCTAGTTGGTGTCATTGCAGTCTTGGAGTTCGCAGCCCCAAACCTCATTTTGTCACATCTTTGGGGAACCATGACCCACTGTTTAAGAAGGCCTGGCATAGCAAGCCATTCAATTCAAGGGCAATTAGGAATGGACAAGAAATGACAGCTTTGGCAGTGACATGCACTGTTGAGTTATTACGTAGATTTCAGACCAGACATGCAGTGTATATTTACATGACATGGCAACACGTAAAGTTCTGGGACTAAAGTATCCTCCTTACCATCAGACACTGCCTCTGTCTGTTGGAATCAGTAGAGTGACATCAATTAGTTAGTATGTGTATGCAATGTACACTAAAATCAGTAAGCATAGAATCCAGACCACATTTAAATCTGTGATATTATAGCAATATATATAGTTAGTGTAAACAAACTTCAAATGACTGATTAAAGAGCAGAGTGTTTGTGGCACATGTAATGTAAGCTAATGCATGGGTGCATTGGGCAGCACTCAGACCATATTCACAGTGGCACTGTTGTTTAATTCAGGAAACCAGGTCATGGGGGCACACTCCCCCATATCCCATGAAAGAAAAAAATAACACAACACCACATTGTCCGACATATTTTTGCACTTTCCAACAACCCCCTGTGGAGATTACTGTTAGTATAGCTTCAGGAGAAAGAGGAGTGCCTCCAGGTTAAAACAAAAAAAGTTGTGATAAGATTAGAAATCAGCAACAAAAATGTAAGAAAGGAGAATAGAGAAAGGCTACAAATCCTGGTTATATATTCCATCCTCAGCCTCCATCAGTTGGTGAATGTTTCTCGCAGTACAGTCCTGGTCAACACAGAGGGTCAGTTACACCCAACTCCACAATGGCCACCAAGGTGCTCGGTAACATTGTGTCCATGTGGACCTTAGCCAGATTTTCAAGTTGACGGGTGCCTGTTTTCCTCCAAGCAGACATGACAGCTTCTGAGGCACCAACCACACACAGAGCTTTTGGACAATAATCTCGGGATCACCTCTTACCCGCGCATGTCTCTAGCTTTCCACCAATGTTGATCCTGGTCATCCAAGACAACATATTCTTCATCCTTCTGGAGAGACAGATCGTCAGGACTCATCTTCTGGTAATCATATAGTGCAACAACAACCTTTGTGGGTGTGGAGCTAGGCTGGGGAGGTGGAGCTCGTTTCATCTGCTGGAATACAATGAGTAGAACCATTACCAAGTCAGCATTAACTAGTTACTTAGCAACCTCTGGCTAATCATCCATATCTACATGTGAGGGTACCATTGACAAGTTGGTCAACAACCAGGAATCAATGATTGTGTTGTGTGTGTCTATTATTCATTCATGTAGTGTAGGTGTGTTGGCTTGGCTTGCAGCTATTACTTATCCCTAATAGCACCTTGAGGAGGTGGCGAAGGCCTGTTTTCTTGAATTACTACAGACCGGTACAAAGTACCTGCAGTGCTGTTAAAGAGGGAGTTTCAGGACTTTGATCCAGTGACGCCGAAGGAAAGGCGATATACTTCATGGTCAGGATGGTGTGCAGCTTGAAGGAAAACTTGTGTTCCCATGCATCTGTTGCTTTTGTCCTTCTAGGTGGTAGAGTTTACAGGTTAGAACATAGAACAGTACAGCACAGGAGCAGGCCCTTCGGCCCATGATGTTGTGGTAAACATGACACTAAATTAAACTAATCCATTCTGCCTGCTCTTGGCCAATATCCCTCCATTCCTTACATATTCATCTGCTTATCTAAAGGTCCCTTAAACACCCCTGTCCTATCTCCCTCCACCACCAGCCCTGGCAGTACAAACCAGATTCCTACCACTCTCTGTATAAAAAGCTTGCCCCTCACATCTCCTCTCAACTTTCCCTCTCTCACCTTCAATGCATGTCGCCTAGTATGAGACATTTTAACTCTGGGTAAAAGATTCTGACCGTCAACTCTACCTATGCATCTCATAATTTTATGATTCGGAGATGCCGGTCATAGACAGAGAACACAGGGGCTAACACCTTCAACATATTGTCTAGCTATCACCATTGTTAACAGCTAACCCGAGAATGCAACTTTAAAAAAAGGGTTTTGTGATTTACACATGAAAGAAGTGAAACTATCCCTGTATTCTAACAGATGAAAGGCTTAACAGACAATTAATTCTTCAATGTATAATTTCAGTTACATCACACTGCAAATTTTTGCTATAAATTCTGTGTTACGATCGAGCCCTCCACAATCACCTGATGAAGGAGCGTCGCTACGAAAGCTAGTGTGCTTCCAATTAAACCTGTTGGACTATAACCTGGTGTTGTGTGATTTTTAACATAATTTTATAGACTTTGATCAAGTCTCCCCACAGCCTCTGCTGCTGCAGAGAAAACAACCTGAGTTTTTCCAGCTTCTCCTTATAGCTCATACCCTCTAATCCAAGCAGCATCCTGGTAACCCTCTTCCACACCTTCTCCAAAGCCTCCACATCCTTCCTGTAATGTGGCAACTAGAATTGAATGCAATAGTCTAAGTGTGGCCTAACCAAAGTCTGATAAAGCTGCAACATGACATCTTGACTCTTGTACTCAATTCCCTGACCAATAACGGCAAGCATGTCATGTGCCTTCTTTACCATTCTATCTAGTAGCATGGCCACTTTCAGGGAGCTATGGACATGAACACCAAGATCCCTCTGTACATCAGGGTCTTGCTGTTAACTGTATACTTTTCCTTAACATTTGATCTCCCACAATAGAGCACCTCACACCTACCTGGATTAACCTCCATTTGCCATTTTTCTGTCCTCCCTGTTTGGATATTGAACTGGTGGATATGGTTGCCATCAAAAGGGCTGTTTATTCATAGGTGATCTCAAGCTTCTTGAGTGCTGTTGGAGCTTCATTTATCCAGGCAAGTGGAGAGTATTCCATCACACTCTTGACATGTGCTATTTAGATGGTGAGCAGCTCCAAGGAGTCAGGAGGTAAGTTACTCAACTCAGAATGTTCGGCCTCTGATCTGCTCATGTAGCCACAGTATTTATACACCATTTCTGAGGGGATAACAGTCTCCTTATTGGAGCAGTATATTATGGTTCTGTCCATTTGTGTGGAAGGGGAGGAGGAGAAATATTCATCAAACATGAGGTGAGATAAGTTGACTGACTTCCCTTGACATCAAAACTGCATTTGACTGAGAATAGCATCAAGAAGCCCAAACAGAACTGGAATCATGGGAAAAGTCTCCTCTAGTTGGAGTCATAGCTGCTACATAGGAAGATGGTTTTGGTTATTGGAGGTCAGTCATCTTAGCTCCAGGACATCTCTACAGGAGTTCCTTAGGATAATGTCCTAGGCCCAACCACCTTCAGCTGCTTCATCAATGACCTTCCCTCCATCATAAGATCAGAAGTGGGAAAGTTTGCCAATGATTGCACAATGTTCAGCACCATTCGCGACTCCTCAGATAAATGAAGTAAACCATGCTCAAATGCACCAAGATCTGGACAATACCCATATTTGGGCTGACAAGTGGCAAGTAACATTTGCACCATATAAATGCCAGGCAATGACTATCTCCAACAACACCCCTTTTCGTTCACTGTTACTGACCACTGTCCCACTGGAAACATTCTCAGCGCGAGAGATGCATTCGGTGGGGGGGGGGGGGGGGGGGGGGGGGGGGAGGTTGTGGGTGGTTATCATTGATCATAATCTGAACCAGACTAGCCACATAAATACGGTAGCTACCAGAGCAGGTCAGAAGCTCAGAATCCTGCAGTGAGTAACTCACCTCCTGACTCCCCAAAGCTTGTCCACCATGAACATGAAACAAATCAGGAATGTGGTAAGATACTCCCTACTTGCCAGGATGGGTGCAGTTCCAACAACACTCAAAACACTTGACACAATCTAGGAGAAAGCAGCCCACTTGATTGACACGGCATGCACAAATCTCCACTCCTAGAACCACTGGCACTCAGTAACAGCAATGTCTACCTGCATTTCAGAAATTCACCAAGTCTCCTTAGCACAAATGCACAAACTCTACCATCTAGAATGATGCAGATGGATGGGAACACCCCTACTTGCAAGTTTCCCTCCAAGCCACTCACCATTCTGACTTGGAAATGTATTGCTACTCCTCCAGTGTCACTGGGTCAAAACTGTAGAACTCCCTCCCTTATGGCATTGTAGGTCAATCTTCAGCATGTGGACTGCAGCAGTTCAAGAAGGCAGTTCACCAACACCTTCTCAAGGGCCACTAGGGACATGGAATAAATGCTGACCAGCCTGTGACACCCACGCCCCGTGACAGAATTAAAAATAAATGAGGCTGTATCAGGTTATTACTATGTTGAAAGAGAGGTGAATTGATGTGCTCACCAAAACCAATGCCTAATTTTTGTTAATTGTCTGCCTCACACTGTCAGGGACCTGTGTTCGATTGCAGCCTTGGGTGACCCTCTATGTGGACTTTGCACATTCTCCCTGTGTCTGATTGGGTTTCCTTCGGGTGCTCTGGTTTCCTCCCATTGTCCAAAGATGTGCAGATCAGGTGAATTGGCTGTGCTCAATTGCCCGTAGTGTCCAGGGGTGGCTTAGCCATGGGAAATGCAAGGTTAAAGGGGTGGGGGGGGGAGCTGAGTGGTGAGTCAGGGTGCGATGTTCTTCGGAGAGTCAGTATTGAATTGTTGGGCCAAATGGCATGTTTCCACATTGTGGGGATTCTATTGGAACCCTGCCATGGCTTGCTTTGCCTGACAGAAGCATGGTTAAGGTCTGTATCAGTGGTGCTTCCAGAATGCCAAAGTGTCACCCAGTGAAGACCCAGAAACACTGGTGGCAGATGGAGACTCTGGTGGGCTTCATTCACTACCAGCTTTGGAGAATGTTGTTTGCATTGTGACTGGTTTGGTAAGAATATCACTTCCATCCCATCTCTTATCCACCCATGGGACTGGTCCTTGTAAGGTTGAGGGAGACTGCTGAATTCTTAGCTGTAGGTAAGACTATCTTTTTATTTAACATTCTGTGGACTATTCTCATGATATAAAGTGGTGTGCAGACAAAGCAAGTGTAAAGTGAGAATAAAACAGCAAGTAGTTAGAGTCTGGAATGCACTCCTGGAAATGTGGAGCAGGCAGGTTTTACTGATGTATTCAAGAGGGCATTGGACGATTAGTTGAACAGAAATAGGGGACATAGATATGGGGGAAAGGCAGGAGATTGGCACTAGTCAATGGAGTCAGACTAGATGACAGAGCTAGCACAGATACAATGGTCCAAATGGCCTTGTTCTGTGATAATAATTCTGTGATTCTATGATTAAGCTTAGCACAAGACGATACACAGAATAATCTCTCTCTGGAGTCTGCTGTCATGCAATCTCGCATCATGACTGATGTTGCAAGAGATGATTCACATACTTGAGTATTTACCCTTTACTCTACACTCATCACCAATCAAACATTCTGGGGACTCTCACCTTCCAGTCTTCCCTCACCCAAAGGCAGCCAAATCTTCACTTATTCTTCCAACCTCGCTGGCTTAACAGACATAAGACCTCTGTTTCAATATCAGGGTAATGTTCGCCATTCAGGTGCAGAGATTGTTTACCCAAAATATAACCAGCTATTCACCATCATCAGCATTTAGAATGACAGAAAGACACAACATCGGAGAGAGAATGAAAGATGGAAAGAACAATACGGAGGTATGGCATTGAGGGTGAGTTGGAGGTTTAGATTAGGAATTGGCTGGCTGGAAGAAGACAGAGGGTAGTAGTTGATGGCAAAGGTTCATCTTGGAGTGCCGTCACTAGCGGTGTTCCGCAAGGATCTGTTTTGGGACCATTGCTGTTTGTCATTTTTATAAATGACCTAGAGGAGGGGTTAGAAGGTTGGGTGAACAAGTTTGCGGATGGTACGAAAGTCGGAGGAGTTGTAGACAGTGAAGAAGGATGTG
>NC_057724.1:3567615-3610309 GCF_004010195.1 Chiloscyllium plagiosum
GTGCAGAGGAGTTTTACCAGGATGTTGCCTGGTATAGTAGGGAGATCGTATGAGGAAAGGCTGAGGCACTTGGGTTGTTTTCATTGGAGAAAAGAAGGTTTGGGGTGACTTGATAGAGGTGTACAAGATGATTAGGGGTTTAGATGGGGTCGACAGTGAGAATTTTTTTCCACGTATGGAGTCAGCTATTATGAGGGGGCATAGCTTTAAATTAAGGGGGAGTTGGTATAGGACAGATGTTAGGGGTAGGTTCTTTACTCAGCGAGTCGTGAGTTCGTGGAATGCCCTGCCAGTAGCAGTGGTGGACTCTCCCTCATTATGGGCATTTAAGCAGGCATTGGATAGGCATATGGAGGATAGTGGGCTAGTGTAGGTTAGGTGGGCTTGGATCGGCGCAACATCGAGGGCCGAAGGGCCTGTACTGCGCTGTATTCTTCTATGTTCTATGTTTAAGTGAAAGACAGAGAGAGAGAGAGAGAGAGAGAGAGAGAGACAGGCAGAAGCTATGGCACAGAGAAAGAGTGATATAGATATAAGAAAGACAAGTCACTGAATGAAACAGATGGACAGAGCAAGAAATAGTTTGAGACACTGGTTAAAACTCATGAAGACATAGACACAGTGAAGGCAGAGGAACTGGGAGAGAAATACAGTCATCAAGACAAAAAGCGAGTGAGTGTTAGTGAGTGAGGCTGAGTGGGCGAGTGTGAGTGAGGCAGTGTGACTGAGTCAGTGAGTAAATAGGAAAAGGTAATAGAAAGGGAGTTTCTGCCTTGTGCGGTTCCAGCTCACTTGCCTGCTGCTGTTCTTCCACTGGAGTTGGAGGAAGAGGTTTCCTGGATTTACGCCGAGAATTCCCTGCTGAAGGAACTGCAATCACAGAGTTTAGAATTACTCTTCCACACATTGCCTCGCCTGAAATGCTTCTTCATTTCCAACAAAGCTTACAGTGAGCTCCAACCTGTACAGGGCGACTGTAGGCTTGGTTCTTAAGGAAGGGCTTTGAACTCCCAGCATAAATCTTGTGATTTTCACCTGTGCTCAGAGAGCTAAGCATCCAATTACATGTTACTGATGGTCTGTTGCATATTTCACTGAGAGGCCCACTCCTTGTTTCATTGGTTTACATAGGGATGTGAAGAATCACATCTGAATGCAGAATGACACTGTTATCATTGTGGTAACAGGCTTCCCAACATCAAGTGAGATGTCAAACTGAGGCCCCATCTGCCCGCTCAGTGGACGTCAAAGACTTACATGGCACTATTTCAAAGTACAGCAAGGTGCACTATATCCTTCATATTCTGGCCGACATTTATCACTCAACCAAGCTATTAAGACAGATTATCTCATCATTATCACACGGCTTTCTGGGATCTTGCTGTGCATAAATTGGCAAATAAGGCAGTGACTAAACTTTGGAAGTACCTCATTGGCTGTGAAACAGTGGTAGATCATTTGAAAGCCAGAAAAGTGCTGAAAAAAAAAGCAATCCCTTTCTTGGCCTAGGATCTGGGAGCAGAACTCCCTTGCTCTCAGTCAGCTAGTGCCAAGGGTAGACAGGATTTCATCTCCTCTGAAATACAGCACCTCCAACAATGCAGCCACTCCCTTGGGACAACCTTGGAGTGCCAGCCTCAAGTCTCTGGGGTGGAATTGAACCCTCACTGTCAAACACAGCAGTGATGAGGCTACAAAGACTCACAGCTGCTGGATGCATACTATCCCTGTCCCTGTGCTCAGGGGTAGCTTGCTGCACTTCACAATCCTAGCTGGGACTCAGTGCCATCAACAGCTATCCAATCAGGAGTTCACCCCACGTGAGTTCTGCAAATTGCAATCCTTGGTTTGGTCTGAAGGTCTGGTCTCAGCACTGCTTCCACTCCTGAACATTGTTGAGGATGGCAGAAGGCAGATTGCTGATGCCCATCATGTTTGATGAGCATATATCTAGGGCCATGCAGGGGGCTTTCTTGGAAAGGCCTGATATCATTGATGAGTATGCACCAAGAAGGGTCAGCAAAGCGAAAGAAGAGACATATTTCCCACAATTTGTAAAACTCTCACAAGAATTCATGGACTTGATGATGGAACATCCAGGTGCATTCTTAGCTGACTGTTGACAGCAGGACCATTCTCCCTCTATCCAAAAACATGGATGGTATTTCTGCATCAACTCCTGATTGAACCGGATTCCTGGAAAACAACATAAATTAACATCAGTCCAAGGGGTAGGAAATCAGGAGGCAGTCCTTGGAGAATAGGAGGCTGAAAGGAGATTTCGTTGAGGTATTCAACATCAGTAGAGTTCTGGACAGAGTAGATGGAGAGAAATTGTGCCTATTGGTAGAAGGATCTGAGGAAACTTTGAAAGGTAAGAGAAGGAGACACAGGGAGAAACTCTTTCTTACAGCAAACGATTCGGACTGACCTGACATTGTAGCAGAGTCAGCTTTAACTAAAGCTTTCAAAAGAAAATTGGATCAGGTCCTTCAATAGAGAAGCCTTTGTAGGATGATGAGATAAAAGTAGGGAGGACTAACTGAGTTGTTCTTCGAGAGAGCAGCAGGGACTTGATGAGCTGAATGGTCTCTTTCAGTGCTGTGACCACTTTGTTTCTATGATTACATTAACTAATGTCACATATTAACCGCTCCCAGCATTACACTGATTACCCCCCCCCCCACTTCGCTACCATATATATTAACCTGCCTGTTCCCACAGAGATTAAACTCCCCCAATTATCATACAGTATAGCCCCATTAAATTATTATTAAACCCCCCCTTACAATTCCCACACAGACTAAACATTCCACCGATGGCCAGATGGATTAACCACAAGGATTAACCCATCATTTTATAACACAGATTAACACTGCCATCTTCTAATTATGAGTCAGATTGAAAGTCCCCAATTATCACAGAGTAAAACTCCTCTGTATATAACACCCACTCCCCTCCAGTTATCACACAGATTAAACTTCCACCTCCCCTACTTTTATTATACAAATCAATCCCTACCTCTCCATGATTTTCTGAAGTTAAAAGATAGTTCACAGGTCTAAATGACCTGACCTAGCTCTTCCCTAATTTGTTGGTCCTTTCAGAATCAGACATCTGATATTTTGACTGGATCGCTGATATTACAAGAAACTGCAGCCTAGTTTTGTTCTCTCAGCCACACCGCAAGGCAATAGCAGAATAGAATTTGCCTCCTTTCTATCCAGCAAGTGACAAATTTGTCTTTAACCTCACAAGTAGATCTTTGTTTCTAAATTTAATCAACCTGAAAGCTGAGTAAATTGACTACGTAACTGTTGTTCAACTCTTTGATCCATTGTTTCCGCACATCTTCATTCTTGGCAAAAACATAGAGAGGACCCTCATCATACACAATCTGTGGAAGAGAAAGTCATGTCATGATTAAACCTTGGCATCACAAAGTTGTGAAAGCAACAGCAAAGTCAAACATTCTGCATATGAACCCTGCAAACAATAGCAAGGAGTTTAATCTCAGATCTGATGTTTCAGACTCTTGTCTCTCTCCCACAGTGGCTTAACTCTAAGGTCATGCTAACTCTGATATTGGGGGTATAAAAATCTACAAGCCTAAGCAAAATATCTCAGGACAAATGGGTTAATAAAAAACTTTCTCTGCATAAAAAGGCTGGTTTTGTAGAATGCTTTCTGAAAAGTTCCCTACAACAATATGTTCAGGACTTAACTGAAAATTAAGTTATTTTTGGTCTAGAAGCAGGTAGGCAGCAACTCATGGTAAACTCTGCAGAAAAAGCGATCATATTACAAAGTAATTCCATGTTAAGCTTCAGAAGGATACAGGTATCCCCCATTTTTCGAACATTCGTTTTATGCAAATTCACTTTTATGTAAGACCTATATGACTACCTGTTTTCGCGAATCCAAACAGGATTTTTGCTTTTATGAAAAACGGCGATACTTTTTCCCCACTTAAAAATGCACCTTCGCTTTATGCCATTTTGGGCTTACAAAAGGTTTCCTGGGAATGCTGTAGTTTCAGATTGCTGGGGCTACCTATGTACTTGAATCCAAAACACGAATTTTAAACCTGAGCAAAGTCAATATTACAGCTATGTGGGAGAAATTGATTCAGCAAATGGATGATAAAATCTGCCCTTGTCCTTCTAGATGGAACTGGCCATGGATTTGGAAGGTGCTATCTAAGGATCTTTAGTAAATTTCTGCACTGCATCTTGTAGATGGTGCATGTTGCACTATTGAGCACAAGTGGTGAAGGGAGTGAATGTTTGTGGATTTGCTGCCAATCAAGTGGGATGCTTTCTTCTGGATGGTTCAAGACTCTTGCTGGCATCGCACTATACCAGGAAAGTGAGGATTATTCCATCACACTCCTGACTTGAGACTTGCAGGTGGTGGACAGGCTTTGGGAGTCAGGGATGAGTTATTCACTGCAATTTTCCTAGTTTCTGACTTGGTCTTGTAGCCACAGTATTTATATACCAGTCCAGTTTGGTTCCTGGTCAATGGTAAGCCCAGAATGTTGGCAATGAGACATTCAGTGATGGTAACACCATTGAATGTCAAGGAGCAACAGTTCGATTGTCTCTTAACG
Source organism: Chiloscyllium plagiosum (assembly GCF_004010195.1). Classification (NCBI taxonomy): domain Eukaryota; kingdom Metazoa; phylum Chordata; class Chondrichthyes; order Orectolobiformes; family Hemiscylliidae; genus Chiloscyllium; species Chiloscyllium plagiosum. Next base: position 3,572,228 of record NC_057724.1, read on the forward strand.
GAGAACGCCATTGCTCAGCATTTGTGTGAATGTTAGTTTCCAGTTGTCAGCCCAAAACTGAATATTGCCCAGGTTTTTCTACTTTTGGACTTGGATTGCTTCAGTATCTGAGGAGTCTCAAATGGTACTGAACATTTGCAATTATTATTGAACATCCCCACTTCTAACCTTATGATGGAAGAAAGATCATTGACGAAGCAGTTGAAGATGGTTGGACCTAGGAACCTAAGGAATTCTTGCAGAGATGTCGTGGAGCTGTGATGATTGACCTCCAACAACCATGAACATCCTCCTACTTGTTCAGTATGATTCCAAACACTGGAGAGATTTTCCCCTGATTCCCATTTAATCCAATTTTGCTCGGGCTTCTCAATGCCATACTTGATCAAATGTAGACTTGATGTCAATGGCAGACAGACTCACCTCACATCTATAGCAAATGTTACATTCGTATTCAGAAAAGGATAGAGGAGAAAACAGGGTTACAGAACAATTAGCCTGACATCAGTCGCTGAAAAATCACTGGAACCTATTATCAATGGTCTTGGAAAAGTATGGTGTGAAGAGATCGAAGCATCATGGTTTTTACAAAAGAACTATTGTGTTTGGAAAATTTATTACTGTCTTTTTGAGGATTCAACTCATAAGTTAGATAAAAGACACCATTATATATAATGTATTGGATTCCGAAAGACATTCATTATGTTGCCACAGAAAAAGCTAAGACACAAGATAAGATTCATGTATCAGCATGGATACTGGATTGATTTATGATCAACAAGCAGAGACTAGGGATAAACACTACATCTTCAATTTGGTATTCATGAACCAGTCAAGTGCCACAAGAACCAGTGCCTGGCCGCAATAATTTACAATTTATGTCAATGACTTTGGAAAAGAGACTGAGAGTAATACATCCAAATTTGCTGAGGTTACAAAGCTAGTTAGAAATATGAAAGAAGAGGACTAGGTAATTGAAACTAATTTTAGATTCATACAAAACATCAGTTAAATGATGGTGCAGTGTGATTAGTCTGAGATTGATCATCGTCTATGGAGAGACAATGGAACAATAAGATTAGTTTGAAATTTCTACAGATCTACATGTAATGACTATTTTACTGAAAGGAAGATAATAAGGAAAAGTTATAATTTCTTTAAGATGTCTTTAGAGTTTGTAACTTTTTCTAAGTATGTTCGAAAAGGACCTTTATACTAAGTGACCTGAGACTCTTGCCTTGAAAACAGTACATTTTGGAAGTACAGAAGCTGCGTGGGAAGAGAAAAAAAAGAGTTTTAGCAGGATGAGAATGGACAGGCACATTTACCAGGAACTGTGTGCATAATACAGTTGAAAAGAAACAGAAAATTACAGACAAGGTTGGAACTGAGAAGGTAGATTGGTCACAGATACAATTATGCATTGGCTTTGCTAGATCCGACCAGATTTCTTAACAAGTTTTAGTAAAGGAGTGTGCTGTCTAGGGATGATTGTCTCTGGGAAAACATGGACGGAGTGGAGCTATATTGCTTCAAGGACAAAAGCAAATGAGTGGGAAAAATGAGAGATTCTGCATCTCTCTGCGATAGCCTTGTGGCATTATCACTGTGCTATTAATCCAGAGACCCAGGTAATGTTCTGGTGACCTGGGTTTGGATCCTATTATGGTGGAAATTGAATTCAGTTTTTTGTTAGATCTGGAAGTAAGAGGAAAACGATAACCGTGAATCCATTAAAACCCTTTAATGCCCTTTAGGGAAGGAAATTGCCATCCTTCACCTGGTCTAGCTTGCATGTGACTCAGATCCACAGCAATATGGCTTCTGGGGATTAAGGAATGGACAATAAATGCAGGCCTAATGATTTCCTTTTAAATGATAAAGACAGAGTTGGAAAAAGTGAGATGAGGTGGTGCCATATTTGAGCTGGGAGCCCTTTTTTTTAACCTATTTCCCACGTATCATTGATAACATGTACCCACCATAAACCTATTAATTCAGGTTTAATTTGCATTGTTTCTGTTTCTGTTGGTTGTTTCTCATTTTGGATGTTAATCAATAAATGTGGCTCTTTTGATCTACAGATCCTCCACATGGGTAAAAAACAGGAAGAGAATGGGGAGTAATTTGGGATTGATACAGGGCTTTGGAGAACAAATGGAACATTGGGATAAAGTGAGTTCTGGGGAAAGAATGGGGATGGAGATTCACTTGGTATTGATACAAGGGACTGATTGGGGAAGTGGTTTGGTCTTGGTGAGGACTGGATAGCCTGCATCCTGGGGTCTTAAAATAAATCGTGGTATAGACAATAAATGCATTGATTAGAATCTTCCAAAATTCCTTAGATTCTGGAAGGGTTCGAGCAGGTTAGAAAATAGCAAATGTCACACATTTATTCAAGGAAAGAGGGAGGCAGAGAGCAGCAAACTATATACCAATTAGCTTAACATTTTCCATCGGGCAGATGTTGGAATCCAACACAAAGGAGGTGATCACAGGATACTGTACTTAGAAAAGTATAACTTGATCAGGTAGAATCATGATTCTATGAAAGGGGACAAAAAATCTAATAGATTTACACAGTAACATCAATGGTGAATACAAGGGAACTGGTAGATGAGGTGTACTTGGATACAAAGGCTTTTATTGGCTTTTATAAAAGCCCTGACATGTCATAGACTCCATTCCTGCCCCCTTCCCCCTTCCAATGGCTCATCCTCTTATTATTGGTGAATTCCAAATGGAAACATTCTCTTCTTCGTAGCCTTTGACTCAACCCTATGAACTTTGAACTTGTCCACATCACACCCAACCTATCTATCTGAGCCTGTATTAGTTAGTCAATCCACTATCCACATAAATGTATTACCTCCTATCAAATAGCATTAATGTGTGATACCTTATTAAATTCTTTTTAAAAATCCAAATATATCACATCTGTAGGCTCCCTTTTATCTATCCTGCTTGTTATCTCGTCAAAGAACTCTAATAGATTTGTCAGACAGATTTCCCTTCATGAAGCCATTATGACACTGTTCAATTATATTATGTGTTTTTAAATGCTGTGTTATTAAATCCTTTATACTAAAACCTAACATTTTCTCAATAACAGTGTTACACTAACTGGTCTGTAGTTACTTGTTTTATTTTATCTCCCTCTCTTTTTGAATCCTCTGGGACTTTCCAGAATCTACGGATTTCTAGACAATTACTACCAGTGATCCACTATCTTTGTAGCTACTTCTTTTGATATCCTATGGTGTATCCTATCAGGTCCAAGGGACTTATTGAATTTATATAGGTTTCCTTTGTACTTTATCTCTAGTGTTAGTTATTATCACCCATATTGTTTATCCTCTTGGTGATTTAGTACTTTTGGAACAGTATTAGTATCCTCAACGATGAATAATGATGCAAAGTATTTATTCAACTCTTTCCATTTCCTGGTTCCCCATTTTAAATCCCCTAGCCTCCATCAAGCAGGAAGTAAAGATTGGTTTGAAAGCTATCTTTAAATGTAGGATTAACCATCCCTAGGAACCTCCCATTTTGATAAAATTTGCAAACATGGTACCCTTTGTTTTGTTGTGGCACTCATTTCCATGGCAGAATGTTGCGAATTCAATCCAGAAACTCAAGAACATTCTAAGAGAATGTGGCACTGTTTAAGATGCCAAGCATTGGGTGATGAGTTAATCTGGACCCTTGGCAGTCATGTTTTCCACTTTGCAACTGCAAAACACTTTTAAAAATATCCGATTGATTGCAAATGTACTTATTAATGTCCGGACTGAGGTTATGAAAGTTGCAATGTAAGTATAAATTTGCCTATCTGACATGATCTACACCGATTCAAAAGATCAAGGCAAATTATTTGCAATATTGAAGGAAACCCCACACCCACAATTTCAAAACAAGGAAGTGAAGAGTAAAGATGGTCATAGAGTAAGGGGGCAATTATGTAATGGGAAATATACATGCATTATGTTCTCAGTGAAGTTATAGCATTGATAAAAAGAAACCTGCATGGATTTCAGAAGTGAGAAGTTGTTGCAATTTATAAATCTATCACCAATAGTTATTTTTTAAAAAAATATGGTATCTGTTATTAATATAGGTATCAAAGTACAGGAACTTATACACTTTTCACTGTGTTTTTTTTTTAAATACACGTGACAATAATTTACTATTCGATACTATTCTGTACTGTTGCAGAGAAAATTAAGCAAGGAGTAACTGGAATTTTCTGGAATGTTTTGAGGGTAAGAGAAGGGCTTATGCCCGAAACGTCGATTCTCCTTCTCCTTTGATGCTGCCTGACCTGCTGCACTTTTCCAGCAACACATTTTTAAGCAAGTAACTGGAACTTGTAAGGCACTGCAATAAATGTGAAGGACTTTCATTTTGATATAGCCTGGACCAATAAAATTGGTAAAGGCAACTGAAAGATAAGATTGGAGAATGTTTTTGCTTCCTGAAATTTGTGGAACCAACTTAGAGAAAGCCATTTCAGAGCTAGTCCTGCATCCTCGTTCCATTTCTCCTACCAACCATACTTTCCAGCTACCAATTGGATTTATCCCTCCCATCGACCAATCATGTCATACCCACTACCAGTATTCACCTATCATCGCCTCATCATTCTGTTACTCTCCCCATTCCACCCACTCCTCTCTCTTATTATCTGTAGATCCCCCTACCTCCACATCTACTCCTGAAGAAGGGTAATATCTGAAACATTGACTTCTCCACCTCCTGATGCTGACTGGCTTGCTATGTTCTTCCAGTCTCCTGGTTTGTCTATTTCAGAGCTAATGTTGTGCAATAATGCAGGCTTAATTAGTAATCTCACAGTGACTCCTCTCAGACAAAATGCAGTCATAATACTGTATGATTAAACTTCATGACGGGTTTGAAAGTAACAGGCTCAAATACAAAGCAATCTTAATTGTAAACAAATCCAGTTGTACTAGGTACAAGGGGAGAGCTGGAAAAATTTGATTAGGTATTTTGTTTTTATTCTTTCACAGGTTGTGGGCACCTGTCATCATTTATTGCCCATTCCTCATTGTACTGGAGAAGGGAGTGGTGAGCTGCCTTCTTAAAATGCTGCAATTCTTGTGCTATAGGTAGACCCACAATGCTGTTAGGGAAGGAATTCCAGACTTTTGACCCAATGACACTGCAGAAATCGCAAAATATGACACAAAGGTCATGGTGTTGTGGATAGTGTGGAGGGCTGTTACAGGCTACAACAAGACATTGAAAGGATGCAGAGCTGGGCTGAGAAGTGGCAGATGGAGTTCAACCCGGATAACTGCAAAGTGATTCATTTTGGAAGGTCGAATTTGAATGCTGAATACAGGGTTAAAGGCAGGATTCTTGGCAGTGTGGAGGAACAGCGGGATCTTGGGGTCCACATACATAGATCCCTCAAAGTTGCCATCCAAGTTGATATGGTTGTTAAGAAAGTGTATGATGTTTTGGCTTTCATTAACAGGGGGATCGAGTAGGTTAGGTTGATCTTAGATTAAGATAAATGCTCAGCACAACATCGTGGGCTGAAGGGCCTGTATTGTGCTGTACTCTTCCACTTTCTATGTTCTATGTTCTACGTCAGATAATGAGTGACTCAATGGGGAAATTACAGATGGTCGGGGTCCTATGATGGGGATTTACCATTGAAAAGCATGAAGATAAATAAAACATTGGGAAACATTTGAAGAACTTTTTCAAAATAGATAACTAAAATACAATCCTTTGAAAAAACATGATTTGAGCCTGTACATGATTTCAAAAGGATATTCTGTGGACCCTTCAAACTGGAAGGGGGCGAGGTGTGGATTGGGGATGTGAGACATGCTGAGTTACTACACACAGAGACACATGGCCTTGGTGAGTTGAAAGGCCTTTGCTGTGCCATTCCAGATGAATCTTGAAGTATCTTCCCTTGATTCAATGAGTAAAATAGCAGTGTGAGGGAACTATAGCTTAATCTGACCTTCTGTTCCATGCCAGCGCACTGTAGCTGCGCCCTCAGAATCACTGCACGACAACATAACCCAGCCTTGTTGTGGTCCTGTGTTCCTGCACAGTTTGGCCGTTGTAACCAGGATTACCACTTACTGAAGCCAAAGGCACAAGAAACAGACTGCCTGTTTTCCTCAGTCTGAGCAATCAACTGAACCAATCTTCTTTGACATGTGTCCTGTTGTCCTCTGGCTGAACCTATGTCACTTCACCATCAGTTTGGTGTCAATGAATTAATTCAAAATTTTAAAAAAACCACACAATGCCAGGCTATAGTCCAATAGGTTTATTTGGAAGTACTAGCTTTCAGAGCGCTGGTCCTTCATAAGGACTAGGAGCAGGAGTAGGCCGTCTGACCCTTTGAGCCTGATCCATCATTCAATAAAATTATGGCTGAACTTTTCATGGACTCAGACCTTATGCTCCACAACCCACTGATGAAGGAACAGTGCCCTGAAAGCTAATGCTTCCAAATAAACCTGTTGGACTATTACCTGGTGTTGTGTAATTTTTAACTTTACCCTCCCCAGTCCAACACCAGCTCCTCTATATCATAACTCAAAATTGAGTTATTCTGAATGGTGTCAGCTCTTGAAGTTGGAATGTTGTAAGTCTACTTTTCACTGAATCAATGTTTAAAGGGGGTTGCCCCTCTGTCAGGAGTCAATACTGGTGTCCTCTTCAGGCAGGCAGTAGTTGGTTAAAGGTGCACTATGTTTGAGTGTCGGGGTGAGAATTCACCTTTTGAAGGATTTCAGCGCTGGGTTGGAAACCAGTGAAAAAAATGCTCTTAAATCATTTCTCACTGAGAAGACTCATTTTGCAGTCTCAGTCTAAGGTGCATACTCACTGCAAGAATGAATCTTTCCATGATTCAGTGGCTGATTTGAAATCAGAGACAATCAAAATAACAACAGGGGGTTTCATTTCCCCTTTTGTTTACCATTGAGCATGTTGGTTATCTTCAAAGCCCAAAACCAAACAGAGAGCAGACTCTAGCTTGATTACCTAAATAACTAAGCCATGTTTGGTCAATATGATTGATTTTACACATAGCATTGTCAATCCTTCCATCACTTGTCACCTCCAGTCTGTCTGTTTACTTTCTTCTCTGTTTTACTCATTGCTCCTCTCAACCTCGCTCTTTTGTCTTCCTTCAATTTCTCCTCTCCTATTCACTCTTCCTACTCTTCACCTGTTCATTAAGTTGAATTTCAAACTCATCGCAGCTTCTCCGATTCCCGAACTCCCTCTGTTCCAGAGTCTGCTTGTTGTGGACCTCCAGCTCTCTCAGTCTCTTTTTCCTGCCACACTTGAAGTGTTCAAACCAAGCATGGACTTAGCCAGGCTTGGTTCCACCCAAGAAATGTTTTCCAATTTACTTCACCTTTGAACCTGTCGTTATCCATGCTGACAACCTTTCCTTTAGTTTTTCCACAAAAGTGCAGACAGTTTTCAAGTCAAAATTACAAGGAAGCCATATAAGAAAAGCTTCTCTCATTGTATATGACCTCAACAAATACACGTGGTTGTTCACGTTCACTATGTACGATCAAGATAATAACTGCTGCGTACAGGTCCCAAGTTATCACCTGGCCTGACTCTCATTGAGAGTTTACAGTGTGACTGGCTCACTGATGCTCAGCTCTGGCAATGACTAAACAGTTCTGTCAGTGAAATTTAGCTTGCTGTCATTTCACTTTAAGTCATCAAACACACCTACTACTGCTTCCAGCTCCTCTAGTATTTCACCTTTACAAGAATAGCTTGGATGCAGTGTGACATTAGTCTTTGGACTGGGCATGTCTTGGCAAGATGTCGTTTTTCATAGAATGATGTCTTGTCCAACTCTTTACAGAATTTGTGTCATTTCTTCATGGTTTCTACAGCGATTTTCACTGCCCTCTCAGCCTCTCCATTTGACTGGGGGTTGTGTGGGGATGATGTATAATGCTGAATTTCTCCATCTTACATGAAGCAGCTGAATTCTTCACTCATGAACTGAGCACCACTGTCACTCAGCATAATGTGGGGAATTCTGAAGTGGCTGAAGTGTATTTTTTGTGACAACTGAAGTGATAATTATTACCGTCCAGCTCCGATTAATCAAAGGCGAAAGCTACTGTGACACGATAATCAGTTCCTGTGAGAATGAAGCAGTAGACTGTCAGCTTCATGAATGATCTGCCATGTTGTCATGTGTTTTCTGTGGCTCTTGATCTTGCTGAACTTAGAACGCATCACTAGTGTAGCAATGGTGGAAATTTTATTGCCATGTTTCACCAGTAGAGCAAGTCTCTTCTCTTCCCCAGCTTGATCCAGTTCCTTGATCACTTAGAGTCAGAGAGTCATAGAGATGTACAGCACGAAAACAGACCCTTTGATCCAATTTGTCCATGATGACCAGATATCCTAAATTAATCTCGTCCCATTTGTCTGCATTTGGCCCATATCCTTCTAAACCCTTCATATTCATATTCCCACCCAAATGCCTTTTAAATGTTGGAATTGTACCAGCTCCCACCACTTCCTTTGGCAGTTCATTCCATACATGCACCACCCTCTGTGTGAAAAAAATTGCTCCTTAGGTCTTTAAATCTTTCCCCTCTCACCTTAAATCTACACCCTCTAGTTCTGGATTCCCCTACCCTGGAAAAAGACCTCAACTATTCACCCTATCCATGCCCCTCGTGATTTTACATAGTTTTATAAGATCACCCCTCAGCCTCTGATGGTCCAGGGAAAACAGCCCCAGCCTATTCGCTCAAATCCTCCAACCTTGGCAACATCCTTGTAAATCTTTTCTGAACTCTTTAAAGTTTAACAGCATCTTTTATAAATCAGGGCGACCAGAACTGAACGCAGTATTCCAAAAGTGGCTTGACCAATGTCCTGTACAGTTGCAACATGACCTCCCAACTCCTATACTCCATGCATTGATCATTTTGCACAGATACACTTCAGCATCTCTTTATCAGGTCTTTAGTGGTAATGATCTAGTTTCTTTGTACAAGATTCCATCTTGAGCAACCTCTTTACCGCTGTTTGTCCAACATTCTCTTATAACAACATGTGTACCCAATCCTTTTGTCATAACTTTCTGCAGCACTGGGAGAGGTGTATAAGCCATTTTATTTGATCAAGATGTTGCCTTTCAATGTCTTTAACTGAGCATGGCAAACTGGTACTTCCTGTTCAATCAAATGATTTTACATTCTGTCAGAGCAACCTCAACTTTCTTCATAGGCAGTGTTGATTTTGACAGTGGGTTCACAATGTACATCTCTTTCTCTTTCTTGTATATCATGTCTATATGATAGCTCATAGTAAAGTAACTTCCTTTGAAACTCTTTCATGCAGTTAAAATGGTTTGTGGCATATGCTTTGAAGTGGCTTGTGGTCAGACTCCACTGTCACTTTGTCTCTCCCAAACAGGTATCATTTAAAATGCTGACAAGTGAGAGAATAGCCAAGCGCGCTTTCTCGATCTGAGCATAGTTCTGTTCAGTTTGCATTAAATGCCATGAATGGAAATGCAAGCGGTTGCCCTTGCTGCATACAGATTGCTTCAAGTCCTGTTTTGCTGGCATCACACTGCAAGGTAATTTCACCATTGACTTTGTAGCACTCCATTGTTGCTACCATTTTATTCACAGAAGATCACATTCGGAGAAAAAAAAAATAGGAAATAACGTTCCTAAATCACTGACGAATCCAACAAATGGTTGCGCGGTTTTTACACATGCTGGTCACTACATCTTTACTCCAACTCTCACCTTACCACAATCCAGGCAAAACATTTTTGCTTTCAGTGGAATTGAATTCGCTCAATGCTATACCAGGAAATGGCTGAAGACACAAATTACTACAACACTAACCAAGCTCTTCCAGTACAGTGACACCAATGACATCCACGGACAATGTGAAAAATTGTCCAGGTATGTCTTGCACACAAAAGCAGGACAAATCCAACATAGCCAATTAACACCGCATCAGTCAATGCTTGATCATTAATAAAGTGATGGAAGGGGTCACAACCCTGCTCAGCAATAATCTTTTCAGTGATGCTCAATATGGGTTCAGCCAGTGCCACTCAGTTCCTGACCTCATTACAGCCTTGGTTAAGACATGGACAAAAGACCTAAATTCCAGAGGTGAGGTCAGAGAGGCAGCCATTGACCTCATGACCAAATTCAACTGAGCGTGGCATCAAGCCACCCTAGGCAAAAGTCAATGGAATTCAGCAGAAAATCTCTCCACTAATTAGTTATAGCTGGTTCATAAGGAGTTGGTTGTGGTTGTTGGAGGTCAATCATCTCAGCTCCAGGATATCTCTACAAGAGATCCTCAGGGGAGAGTCCTAGGCCCAAACATCTTCGGCTGTTTCATCAATGACCTTCCCTCCATCATAAGGTCAGAAGTAGGAATATTGGCCGATGATTGCACAGTGTTCAGCACCATTCACAACTCCTCAGATACTGAAGCAGTCCATGTTAAATACAATACAACCTGGACAGGATTCAGGCTTATGCTGACCAGTGGCAAGTAACATTCATACCACAAAATAGCCAGGCAATGAGCATCTCTAATAAGGAATAATTGAACCAACAATGCTGAACATTCAGTGGCATTTCCACCACAGAATTCCCCAGTATTGACAGTGCTGAAGTTACCATTGACCATAAACTGACCTGGACTGTTATACAAATGCAGTGGCTATAAAACAAGGTCAGAGGCTATGCAAGAACTCAATTCCTGACTCCCCATAGTATGACTACCATCTACAGGGCACAAGTCAGGAGTGTGATGGAATACTCTCCATTTACGTAGATAAGTGTGGCTCTAACAATATTCAAGAAGCTTGACATTGTCCAGGACAAAGTAGCCCACTTGATTGGCACTGCATCCACAAACATCGACTCCCTCCACCACCAACACTCAGTAGCAGCAGTGTGTACTATCTATAAGATGCACTGCTGAAATTTACCAAGAGTCCTTAGATAATACCATAAACCAACACCTCTACCATCCAGAAAGATAAGGGCAGCAGATATATGGGAACACCACAACCTGCAAGTTCCCTACCAAGCCATTCACCATCTTGACTTGGAAACATATCACTGTTCCTCTACTATCTCTGGGACAAAATCCTGAAACTCCCTCCCTAACAGAAGGTGGACTGCGGCAGTTCAAGAAGGCAGTTTCCTAGCACCTTCTCGAAGGCAAATAGGAATCAATGCTGAAACTATGTTCTTAACTTGAGGCATCTTCAACTACACTTTTTTCTTCTTGTTTCATTCTTTTTCTGATCTCAGTTTGTTCTCTGCAGTTCTGTATTGACTCCTTCTTCTGCTTTCAGTTGCTTATCATCAGCTGCTGGCTCTTTAAGAAATAATTTCTTGGTCTTCTTTCCTTTCTTCCCATTTTTTAGTACCTCCTCGGTCAGTGGAGCTACCATTTACTCTGTCGTGTCTTTCAGGTTGGACATCAGGGTAGCTGGATCTCTTTGACAGATTCTGAATTGGTTTCACATGTTCATTTCCTTTCAGATGATATTCGCCAGGAAGATAATCAAAATCTGTAAAAACATTTTGGTAATCTTCAAGGATCTGTTCAGCAACCAATGGCTTAGTGATCTGTGAAATGCTGTCGCTTCTGACACAAGTCGTGTCTTATTTTCGAAAAAAATCAATTTGTTTAGCGATGTTATTGCTTACACCTGGAGCAGGTGGGACTTATATCCAGGCCTCCTGACTCTAAGATAGTGACACTACCACAGCACCACAAAAGCCATGCCGGCTTATTAATGCAAGCTTTAGATTGCTTCAACTGGGGTGAGTGGATTTTGCTTAATATCTGGAGCTGTCAGTTTCACTTCCACTCTGTGAATGAGAATTGCTCCAGCATATCTTCAATCTTGTTAATGTTGATCTCACTTTGTCCACCTCCTGTGTAGTGTAACCCTGTAGGCCTCAATCTGTCCAAGCACCCTATGATCTGTACATCCTTACTTTTTATGATCTGCCTGTATTGCTTGCAAACAAAGCTTTTCACTGTGCTAAGGTACACATGACAATAAATCAAATCAATCAATCAATCTCACAAAGGGGGCTTCATCTTCAGATCTCCCTCTTGAGCCACTGCACAAGTTGCCGAAGCTCAGGGTGTTCCACAAAGCGCCAGTGTCTATCTGACACTTTACACTCACTTGGTGTTCTCCTTCTGCAATTATCACTTGGACAGTCACATTCCATTGATCACCTTGAGACCTAATTATTGAACGATGTGGAAGAAGATTGATGAGGGCAGAGCAGTAGATGTGAGCTATATGGACTTCAGTAAGGCATTCGACAAGGTTCCCCATGGGAGACTGATTAGCAAGGCTTGATCTCATGAAATACAGGGAGAACTAGCCATTTGGATACAGAGCTGGCTCAAAGGTAGAAGACAGAGGGTGGTGGTGGAGGGTTGTTTTTCAGACTGGAGGCCTGTGACCAGTGGAGTGCCACAAGGATCGGTGCTGGGCCCTCTACTTTTTGTCATTTACGTAAATGATTTGGATGCGAGCATAAGAGGTACAGTTAATAAGTTTGCAGATGACACCAAAATTGGAGGTGTAGTGGACAGCGAAGAGGGTTACCTCAGATTACAACAGGATCTGGACCAGATGGGCCAATGGGCTGAAAAGTGGCAGATGGAGTTTAATTCAGATAAATGCGAGGTGCTGCATTTTGGGAAAGCAAATCTTAGCAGGACTTATACACTTAATGGTAAGGTCCTAGGGAGTGTTGCTGAACAAAGAGACCTTGGAGTGCAGGTTCATAGCTCCTTCAAAGTGGAGCCGCAAGTAGATTTGATAGTGAAGGCAGCATTTGGCATACTTTCTTTTATTGAGTACAGGAGTTGGGAGGTCATGTTGCAGCTGTACAGGACATTGGTTAGGCCACTATTGGAATATTGCGTGCAATTCTGGTCTCCTTCCTATCGAAAAGATGTTGCGAAACTTGAATGGGTTCAGAAAGGATTTACAAGGATGTTGCCAGGGTTGGAGGATCTGAGCTACAGGGAGAGGCTGAACAGGCTGGGGATGTTTTCCCTGGAGCGCCAGAGGTTGAGGGGTGACCTTATAGAGGTTTACAAAATTATGAGGGGCATGGATAGGATAAATAGGCAAAGTCTTTTCCCTGGGGTTGGGGAGGCCAGAACTAGAGGGCATAGGTTTAGGGTCAGAGGGGAAAGACATAAAAAAGAGACCTAAGGGGCAACATTTTCATGCAGAGGGTGGTACGTGTATGGAATGAGCTGCTAGAGGATGTGGTGGAGGCTGGTACAATTACCACAGTTAAGAGGCATTTGGATGCGTATATGAATAGGAAGGGTTTGGAGGGATATGGGCCGGGTGCTGGCAGGTGGGACTAGATTGGGTTGGGATATCTGGTCGGCATAGACAGGTTGGACCGAAGGGTCTGTCTCCACGCTGTACATCTCTATGACTCTATGACTCTAATTAATCAGAATCATCCTCCTGCATCCCTCAGCACCATCTTTAAAGCCGGGCTTTGCTTCTTTCCTGCTAAGTATTCGTGTGTTAAGAGATGCAGCTACTTGTAGTTAATGCACTATTTGCCCCATTTTGGACATTCCCTCTTTTCATTTGTGTCATGTCTGTACAATACTGACAGTCTGCCCTCTGACCCTGATCTTCCTGCTGGTTTGAGGATTGAATGGTATTTTCATGTCCCACAGTTCCTCTGCTCTATTTCTCCCCAGTCAGAGTGTGACCAGTCTAGCACTCACCTGGAATGGATACTGCCTGTCCAGGGGACAATTTTCCTCAGCAGTTACTCTTTCCACACACTTGACTTTTTCCATCTCGATTGACCCTTTCTTGTTCCCTCGTTTCTGGAGAGAAAATAGAGTCAATTAAATTCAAATATATGCTTAACCATATGAGCTCTTAACCTTCTTCCCTCAACGGTGCTGACTCTCTCTCTCTCCTGAAGTTGCTGACTCTCTCTCTCTCTCTCTCACTCACTCTGCCGAAGGAGCTGATTCGCTCACTCTCTCTCCCCTGAAGATGCTGTGTCACTCTCTCTCTCTTTAACCTGAATACGATGACTCTCTCCCCTTCCCTGAAACTTCAGATTGCTTCAGGTTCTCCCTCGGCTTGGAGAATTGATGTTACCTCAGGTCCGTGACATTCTCCTGCAGTGAACCGAGCAGGAATCTGTTGAATTAGGAGTAATATCATGGATACATTCTCTCTTAATCAGTATATCCACCCAACACATGCAAATAACCAAGATCCAAATCATTCTATGCTGCACCCCTTCGTAATACATTGCTTTGTCTAATGTGGGAGAGGAAAATCACTTCCTGGTGAACTGTAAGAATCTCTTGTATTGAACAAGCTTTATTTTGTTGTATGTTCGCAACTAGTTACAAGTTACATTGAGATGATAGACTTTAATCCAGAGGACCAGATGCTGGGTCATTTGAAATCCTAACCTGTTTGCTCACAGCTCCATATGATATCATTAAAGTGGCATTCCTCAGACCTTTATCAGTATGCTAGATATCGTAGATCTCTGATTAATTTACTTGGCTAGGCAACTGCTTCAGATGAGTATTTGGCCCCTTGCTCGTGTCATTGAGGAACTGAACACTCTTTTGAGAAATTGGTTCCTGATAACCAAAGAAGGTATCAGACCACAGCCACTCCTGAAGATCTATACACATACATACATATATGCAAGTATACATGTATATATAACATATCTGATTTCACCATCCCCACCCCTTGTCCCCCTTGTGCTACAGCCCCCAGTCTCACAGGCCTGTGGTCTTCCCCAAAGCTTGCTTGCTCAGCTCACACAGAAAAGCCCTTCAGCCTCCTTCAACTTGAAGAGTGTCTGGACTTTGTGCCTGAATTTCAAGGAGCTATGACCAGACTTCAGAAATTGCTTTTTCCTTTGATCTGTGAGGATCCGCAAGCCCTTCAAATCTGGCTGAAAGATACGTGCCAAGAAGAAGAAACAGGAAAAAAAAGAGAAACACTTGGAAATGAAGGGCATAAGACCTGTCTCATTCACGAGATTTGCTGGTCCATCGACAGTTCTGAAGACGAATCATACTGAACCCAAAACATTCATTGTTTTTCTCTCTCCATGCCTGCTGACAGACCTGCTGAGTTTCTCCTGTATTTTCTGTGTGTGGTACTGTTTCTTCCCTCAGGGCACCATGTTCATAATCTCGCCACAGCATTCTCCACTTTTTAGCTGCCTCTGCTAGATTCACCCAACGGAAAATGTTCTTATAAAGTGCCACAGCCTTGTTCCGAGATATGACAGCCAACTCAGTGATGTCCGCACTTACCAATCACTCCCCTTACCATCTATTGTGACAATCTATCACCAGGCCTAGCTTTACAAAGGCTACATTCCTATCCTGGCCTTGCCCAGCCTAACACTTCTATTT
The DNA here is from genome assembly GCF_004010195.1 of Chiloscyllium plagiosum. Classification (NCBI taxonomy): domain Eukaryota; kingdom Metazoa; phylum Chordata; class Chondrichthyes; order Orectolobiformes; family Hemiscylliidae; genus Chiloscyllium; species Chiloscyllium plagiosum. The sequence goes on from NC_057724.1 coordinate 3,587,738, forward strand.
CGAACTGGGTTTCCTATATATATTATATATTGATACAATGAAGTCATGGATTTGTTTGTTGAGCTGCTGTTTTGTGCAAACGTTCCATCACCTCGCTAGATGACATCATCAGTGTGTCTTTGTTAAGGTGTTGGTAGTCTGTCCTGTCTGGTATTTATATGTTGCTGTTTGTTGGTACTTCCAGTTCTGTATCTGTGTAGTTTGTATATGGGGTCCAGTCTATTGATTGATTAGATTAGATTAGATTCCCTACAGTGCGGAAAGAGACCCTTTGGTCCACACCAACCCTCCGAAGAGTAACCCACCCAGACCCATTCCCCTACTAATGCAACTGTCACTGTGGGCAATTGAGCATGGCCAATTCACCTGACCTGAACATCTTTGGATTGTGGGAGGAAACTGGAGCACCCAGAGGAAACCCACGCAGATCTGGGGAGAATCTGCAAACTGAGGCTGGGATCAAATCCGGGTCCCTGGCGCTGTGAGTCAGCAGTGCTAACACTGAGCCACTGTGCCACCCCCAAAGTTCCGGTTGGAGAGCCAAGTTTCAAGGATTTCTCTGGCATGTCTCTGTTTTGCCTATATTTGGATGGTTACATTGTCTCAGTTGAATTTGTGTCCTTCATTGTCAGTGTGGTTGGAAATGAGAGAGTGGTAACCTGATCTTTGTGCACTTGTATGGTCAGTTTTCTTCCTGTTTGTCCTTTGTAATGTTTTTCTCAGTCTTTGCAGGGTGTCTTGTCGATAACGTTCGTCCTGTTGGAAGTGGGTGTCGGGTCTTTAACCTTTGTGAGGAGCTGGTGGAAGGTCTTTACTGATTTGTGGGCCACTAAGATTCCCATTATGAAATAAAATATGACAGAGATATTAGAAATGATAACAGAACCTGCTGGAAACATTCAACAGGCCGAGAGAATCTGTGGGGACAGAAATAGAGTTAATATTTCAAGCTCGAAACACTGGCATGGTTTCTCTCATCAAAGACTAAATAATTGGAGCAGGAATAGCCTACTCAGCCCATCAAGCCAGATCCATCATACAGGGCAGGTGATGGTCTAAGTGGTACTGTCACTGGACTGACAATCCACAAACACAGATAACATTGCAGGTTCAAATCCTGCCACGCCAGATGATAGAATTTGGGTTCAACAAAAATTTGGAATTAACAGTTTGATGATGACCATCAATGCCGATTGTCGAGGGAAAAACCCAACTGTTATACTAATCCCTTTAGGGAAAGAAACTGCCATCTTTACCTGGGCTGGATTACATGTGAATGCAGATCCACAGCAATGTAGTTAACTCTCAATTGTTCTCTGGGCATCCACATCCCATGAACAAATTAACTTTTAAAAATTACAATCATGTTCGATCTGATTGTGATCTTAACTCCACGTACCTGCCTAAGCCCTTCTCAATCAAAAATCTCTCTAACTTGGCTTTGATGATGTCTTCTAGAGAAAGGAATTCCAAACACAACATCCCTCTGAGAGAAGGAATGCCTTTTCATCTTTGTCCTAAATGGTGAAAGTATTAACTTCAGAGAAGCTAGAGAGACTCGGATTGGATAACTGCTGAGAGGCTTGTTGGGCTGAAAGACATTCCAGCATCTCGGAGTGGGGGAGAGAGTCTATGGAGGGATTTGTAAATGAGGATGAGGAGAAGTTTAGCATCAGATCATTGCAGTTCAGAGAACACAGAGGGTGATCGGAGGGTGGGATCTGGTGTCAGTTAAGACACAGGCAGCAGAATTTTGCTTACCTTAAGCTTACAGAGGGTAGGAAGTGGGACACTTGGCACTATTTGAATGTGCTGACCTGACAAATCAGGGCTAGCAATCTCTGACTCAGCACATCACAAACGGAGTGCACCACAACGGGCTTAGATTTTTATCTCAAGTCCTCAGCAATCAGAATTAATCAAGATATTTTGGGTGACTAATGGATTCTTAACCCCATTAGGTGCTCCAAACTTAGTGCACAATTGAGGAACAGGCACCAACATTCAATGTTGTCCAATTTTGTTGCCTTTGTTCCTTTCCCTCAGCCACAGAAAAGTTGTGTATAGTGTTTTGGACCTCTGGATATTGAGATGCTGTCCTGCTCCCTTAGCAGGAGCACTGCCCAAGTGCTGTGCCTTCAGCATCAATTCCTGCTCTGTCGTGAGCAGCTGAATCACCACAAGCTGAAGAGAAACGAAGGGATAAAACTTCAGCCAGTTAAAATTCAGGGCACATAGCTGGTGATTGTGTGGATTGGCTGAGATTTCCATCAAGACTGTGAACCCCCCCCTCCCCACAATGAATAATTCAAGATCACCTAACAAACCACAGTGATGCAGAGGGCAGAAAGTGATTACATAGAACTGATGCCCCAATTGGACTTGAAAGCTGCATTTTCACAGAATCGCATCAACCTCAGATGCGCCTAAGAACGGCAGCGGATTGAAAATGCAAAACATCTAGCCCTCACTTCGGGTAGTTTCTGTTTTACCAGGACAAAGCAGCCCGCCTGATTGGCACCACGTTCACCATCTTAAACATCGACTCTCAAAACCATCACCAATGCTCCTTAGACAGCATCTTCCAAAACAACAACCACTTCCAACCAGAAGGAGAAGGGCAGCAGATACATGGGAACACCACTGCTTTCAAGTTCCCCTCCAAGCCACATACCATCCCAACTTAGAAATATATTACCATTCACTCACTGTCGCTAAATCAAAATCCTGGAATTGTGGGTCAATCTACAGCATGTGGACTGCAGCAGTTCAAAAAGGCAGATCACTGTCACCTTCTCAAGGGCAACTAGAGATGGGCAATAAATGATAGTGATATCCATGTTTCACGACAGAATAAAAAACACTCTTGCTACTCACAAACTACCTGCTGAACAGCATTGCTCCAGTTAATAGCTAGGCTTCAGGTGTATCAGAAACCACTAAAAATAGACACTTACCATTCGTTCACTGTCATATTCATAATAGGAGATTTTGGTGTCAGTCAGGATGAATAATCTCTCCTTGTAGTTGAGAGGTGATGTCTTTTTCTTCTGCTGTGATCTCTTAATGAACACCTCCTCCATGAGTACCTTTGATGGGAGCAGACAACCACTGAGAGATCCTGTCAGAGAGAAACAGGGGGAAGGAAACGTCAAGGACACAGAAAAATGGGAGTAGAAACAGATGAATTTGATCCATGAATGCCAATCATCTCGCCCTCCCCTAATTCGAGGACAGTCCAGTGATGCCTGGAAGACTCTTTACAAGACTCATTTACAACTGACTTTGAACACTAACTTTAATTCATAGGTCAGTTAGCTCAGATGGTTAGAGCGTGGCGCTAATAACGTCAAGGTGTAAGTTCAATCCCCACACTGACCAAGTGCGTTGTTGAAATTTGAAAGTCATGCCTTCCACACTTGCAGGGTATGCATTTGTCCTTGCATTTCTTTGTAGGTGACTAGGTGGTTAGCACTGCTGCCTCACAGCGCCAGGAAACCAGGTTCAATTCCTGCTTCGGGCGACTGTCTGTGTGGAGCTTGCACAATCTCCCAGTGTCTACGTGGATTTCCTCCCATGGTCCAAAAATGTGCAGGTCGGGTGAATTGACCATGCTAAATTACCCATGGTGTTAGGTGCATTAGTCAGGGGTAAATATAGGGTAGGGGAATGGGTCTGGGTGGGTTACTTTTTGGAGGGTCGGTGTGGGTCACGTGGTTTGTTTCCATACTGTAGGGAATCTAATCTAATCTACTTCAATCATTGGGTCAGATCATTGAGTGACCTAGAATTGCACCATTCTAAATGATGGGAACAGGATTTACAATCAACCTACTGCTACTGCATTCTGGGAAAACATAGTAAAAATCAGATACACAGGCTCATTAGCCAATAGGAGTGGGTTTTCCCCAGCTGGCGCAGTAATAATAAGGATATGAGGGATGATGCAAGGAGATGGGTGTCATATGCTGCAGTATCATTTACTGGTGGCTTGTGGTGACAGCAATCTCCTTTCTGTTCTCTTAAAACAAAATATTACCAGGTTAAATAGGCCCTACTGGTGCACTGTAATAGAAATAAAATCAAACAACTCATGGAAACTTACAGAACTCCAAATGAAACTTTTCAAAATCAAATCAAAATATTATTATCTGGGGTGATGATACACTTCAGACCCTATGGTGCCCACTCACCTCTAAAGGTCCCTGTTGTGCTGGTGTACTGCATGCTCCATCTCAATGGCTACCCGAATGCAACATAACCATGGAAGGGGGTTAGATAGTTCATACAATCACCTCCTTCATGATCTACAGCCTGGACCTGTTGATGATCACTTTGGCCAGGGCAGGAGCAGACCCATAAGGAAGCCTTTGAATCTGTCCATGGACTCTCTAAATCCTGCTTTCAGTGATAAGTATAATGGTCTTTCAAATTAGCAGTGGCAGAACATGTAAATTATCAAGCCTTAGCAAGAATAGGCATTTGCCTTACACAGCAAGGTACTGTTTGCTGCATTAAAGCAATGGGTGTAAGCTACATTAGCTAGTTAGGTATAATTATAATTTCTATCAGAACCCGGAGATGACAAGTCTGTCTCCACAGAAACCTCGTTTCTTCTCCATCTACAGACTTTCACCATCCATGGGTGGAGCTATATGAAACTTCAAAGTTAACTCTTTCAGAACAATTACCTTACAAAACAATGGGATCAACTGGGAGACCACAACTGTGTATCCTGGCAGTATAGCTGTCAAAGGAATTGGAATCCACTGCAAGGGAGCACAGTATGTGGGATCGGCCAAAGCTGAGGGCCAAAGGTAACAGTATAAAAGTAGTGGAGAGCTTAAGGAACTGGGTGGCAAGGTAGGGTTGGGTGCCAATGGAATGCTTGACACCATAGCTAATGATGGCGTCATAAAGATAAGTTTATGACAAGGAAGAGGAGGTAACCAAGGCTGGATCACTGAGGGACTGCAGAATGGAAGAGGTCAGTTGTTCCTGGAGACTATGTCCTGTCAGATCATATGGAGTGGTTGGACCGGCAATTAGAGGCAATGAGGAACTTACAGGAATCAGAAAGTTGGCAGTTTCAGGAAGGTGGAAACACCGCAGATATAATCAGGTAGATGGGCGACCATAAGGAAAGGTTGTAGAAGTAGGCAGGTAGATGGGTGACTGTGAGGAAAGGTTGTAGAAGTAGGCAGGTAGATGCTGTTGAAAATGTGTTGCTGGAAAAGCGCAAGGTGGAAAGGTTGTAGAAGTAGGCAGGTAGATGGGCGACCATAAGGAAAGGTTGTAGAAGTAGGCAGGTAGATGCTGTTGAAAATGTGTTGCTGGAAAAGCGCAGCAGGTCAGGCAGCATCCAGGGAACAGGAGAATTGACGTTTCGGGCATAAGCCCTTCTTCAGGAATGGCTTATGCCCTAGGCAGGTAGATGGGTGACTGTGAGGAAAGGTTGTAGAAGTAGACAGGGTAGTACAGGAGTCTCCTTTGGCTACTTCCATCGCAAACAAATATGCAGTTTTGGAAAAGATAGCAATGACAGCCAGGTTCCTGCTACCGAGGCTGGCTCTACTGTAAAGAAGGGTATGTCAGGTTCTAAGCGATCGATTGTGATAGGGGATTTTCGAGTCTGAGGCACAGACAGACATTTCTGCAGCTGACAGCAAGACATCAAAGTGGTGTGTTGCCTCCCTGGTGCCAGGATCAAGGATATCTCGGAATAGGCCCAAAATATTCTGAAAGGGGAGGGACCAGCAATGTAGACATTGGTGTCAATGATATAGGTAGAGAAAGGGAACAAGGTTCTGAGGAGAGAATGTAGGAAATTAGGCAGGTGGTTAAAACATAGGCCCTCGTGAGTAGCAATATCTGGAGTACTCCTGGTTCCATGTGCTAATGGGGGTAGGAATAAGAGGATAGGACAGATGACTGTACAGCTATGGAGCTGATGTGAGTGGCAAGGATTCACAATTTTAGACCATTGGGATCCCTTCTGGGGTAGAAATGACCTGCAAAAGAAGGACAGATTGCTGAATTGGAAGAGGACCATTATTCAGGTGGGAGATTTGCTTGTACCACTTGGGAGTATGGAAGCTCGTAAGACTGTGGGGCCCAAAGAGATAGTGAGAAAAGAGATAAGTCTAAGGCTGGTACAGTAGATAAGGGGATCAAGTTAAATAGACAAGGCAAGCAGGAGCATAGTAGAGAATAAGTTAAGACTGATAAATTAAGCTGCATTTGTTTCACTGCGAGAGGACAGGTAAGACAGATAAACTTAGGGCATGGTTAGAAACATGGGATTGGGATACCATAGCTGTTACAGAAATGTGGCTCAAGAAGGGGCAGGACTGACAGATTAATCTTCCACAGTATAGATGTTATAGGAAGGATAGAAAAGGGGCCAAGAGAGGAGGTTGAGTGGCATTTTTGGTTAAAAGGATAACATTTTAGCTGTACTTAGAAAGATAGTCCTGGGAGTAAATCCAGTGATATTATTTGGGTGGAACTGAAAAATAAGAAAGAGATGATCACCTTAATGTTATAAGCCTATAAATTGAGAAGCAAATATGTAAGGAGATCTCAGGTATCTGTAAGAATAATAGGGTTTTAATGGTAGGGGATTTTAACTTACCAAACATAGACCAGGACTGAAAATGTGTTGCTGGAAAAGCGCAGCAGGTCAGGCAGCATCCAGGGAACAGGAGAATCGATGTTTCGGGAATCCTTCCTGAAGAAGGGCTTATGCCCGAAACGTCGATTCTCCTGTTCCCTGGATGCTGCCTGACCTGCTGCGCTTTTCCAGCAACACATTTTCAGCTCTGATCTCCAGCATCTGCAGACCTCACTTTCTCCTCATAGACCAGGACTGCCAATGTTAAGGGCTTGGATGGAGAGGAATTTGTTAAGAGTATAGAAGAAAGTTTTCTGACTTGATATGTAGGTGTACCCATTAGAGAAGGATCAAAACTTGACCTTCTCTTGGGAAATAAGGCAGGGCCAGTGACTGCGGTGCCAGTGGGGAAGCACTTTGGGGCAAATGACCAAAATCCAATAGTTTTAAAATAGCCATAGAAAAGGGTAGATCTGATCTAACAGTTAAAGTTCTAAATTGGAGGAAGACCAAATTAGGCAGAAACTATCAAATTTCGAAAGTTGATTGGGAGTGGCTGTTCGCAGATAAAGGAATGGTTTGAAAGTGGGAGGCCTTCAAAAATGCGAAAACAGGAATTCAGAGACAGTATGTTCTTGTTAGGGTGAGGAATAAAGTGATAAGTGTAAGGAATATTGAAGGACAAGAGAAATTGAGGCTCTAGTCAAGAAAAAGAAGGAGGCTTATGACAGGTATAGACAATTGGGATTGAGTGAATCCCTATAAGGGCAGTCGGGGCATACTCAAGGGTGAAACCAGGAGGGCACAAAAGGGTCATGAAATAGGTATGGCAAATAGGGTTAAAGAGATTCCAAAGAGCTTCTATAAGTACATGAAGGGCAAAAGAGTAACTGTTGTGGTTCTGTTCGCTGAGCTGGAAGTTTTTGTTGCAAACGTTTCGTCCCCTGGCTAGGCGACATCATCAGTGCTTGGGAGCCTCCTGCGAAGCGCTTCTTTGATGTTTCCTCCGGCGTTTATAGTGGTCTGTCCCTGCCGCTTCCGGTTGACGCACGCAGACAACAAGAACATGAATTCGACTGGGACAACACTACCATTATAGGGCAAGCCAGACAGAGAACAGCCAGGGAATTCCTAGAGGCATGGCATTCATCCACAAACTCCATCAACAAACACATCGACCTGGACCCAATATACCAATCACTACAGCGGACAGCTGAAACTGACAACCGGAAGCGGCAGGGACAGACCACTATAAACACCGGAGGAAACATCAAAGAAGTGCTTCGCAGGAGGCTCCCAAGCACTGATGATGTCGCCTAGCCAGGGGACGAAACGTTTGCAACAAAAACTTCCAGCTCGGTGAACAGAACCACAACAACGAGCACCCGAGCTACAAATCTTTGCACAAACTTTAAAAGAGTAACTAGGTCGAGAATGGAGCCTCTTAAAGGTTATGGAACCACAGAAGATAGGTGAGATAATAAATTAATATTTCATATCAATATTTACTGTGGAGAAGGATTTGGAAGCTAGGGAACTTGAGGAAATAAACAGTGATGGCTTGAAAAGTGTTGTATAAAGGTGGATAAATCCCCTTGGACCTAATCAGATGTATCGTAGAACTTTGTGGGAATCTAAGGAAGAGATTGATGAGCCCCTTGCTCAGATATTTGTATCATCAGAAGCTATAGGTGAAGTGCCAGAAGAGTGGAGGGCGTCTAATCTGGTGTCACTATTTAATGAAAGTTGGTGAGGAAACATCAGGGAATTAGACCTTGACATCAGTTGTTGGAGGGGATTCTGAGGGACAAGATTTACCTGTATTTGGAAAGGTACAAACTGATTAGGCACAGTCAACATAGCTTTGCGCATGGGCAATCATACCTCACTAACTTGACTGAGTCTTTTGCAGATGTGACAAAGAAGATTGCTGAAAGCTGAGCAGATGTTTATATGAACTTCAGCAAGGCGTTCAACAAGGTTCTGCATAGCAGACTGGTTGGCAAAGTTAGATCACGTGGAATCCAGTGGGTTTAGCCAATTGGATATAAAATTTGTTTGAAAGTCAAAAACAGAAGGTGATGGTAGAGGACTGATTTTCAGATTGGAGGCCTGTGACAAGTGATGTGTCGTAAGTATCGGTGCTGGGTCCACTGCTTTTTGTCAGTTATATGAATGATTTGGATGTGAATATAAGAGATATGGTTAGTAAGTTTGCAGATGACACCAAAATTAGTGGTGTAGCGGACAGTGAAGAAGAGTATCTCAAAGTACAACGGGACCTTGATCAGATGGGCCAATCCTCTGGGGAGTGGTACATGGAGTTTACTTCAGGTAAATGTGAGGTACTACATTATGGAAAGCAAACCAGGCCAGGAATTATACACTTCATGGTCGCATCCTGGGGAGTGTTGCAGAAAAAAAGAGACATTGGGTGCAGGTGCATAGTTCTTTGAAAGTGGAGTCGCAAATCGACAGGATGGTGAAGAAGGTGTTTGGCACACTTGTCTTCATTGGTCAGAACATTGAGTATAGAAGTTGAAGTGTCATGTTGCAGATCTCAGGACATTGGTGGGACCACTTTTACAATATTGAATTCAATTCTGGTCTCCCTGCTGTAGGAAAGATGTTGCTAAACTTGAAAGGGTTCAGAAAAGGATGTTACCAGGATTGGAGGATTTGAGCTATAGGGAAAGGCTGATTAGGCTGGGGCTTTTCTCCCTGGAGTGTTGGAAGCTGAGGGGTGATGAAACAGAGGCTTATAAAATCATGAGGGGCATGATAGGTTTTTCCCAGGGTAGGGAGTCCAAAACTAAAAGGCATGGGTTTAAGGTGAGAGAGATAAAGTTTAAAAGGAATCAAAGGCATAACATTTTCACACAGATGGTGATGCATGTATGGAATGAGCTACCAGATGAGGGTGGTGGAGGCAGGTAAAATTCCAACATTTAAAAGGCATCTGGATGGATACGTGAATAGGAAAAGTTTAGAGTCATATGGCCCAAATGCTGGCAAATGGGATTAGATTAGTTTAGGATAGCTAGTCAGCATGGACAAGATGGATTGAAGGGTCTTTTTCCATGCTGTACATCTCTATGACTCGATGAGATTGAGATAGCTGACAGCATAACTGGATGGTGGCGTGAAGATACGGGGATAATAGGAAGGAAAGTTTGATGGAGTGATATGCGTAAGGCATTCTAGGACTAGAGGAGGTGACAGAAGGAAGGGGCGAAAATATGACAAGGTACTTAAAAAAATTATCAATTTAAATAATAAACTTAAGCCAAGGAAAGTCAGCAAGGATAGGGGTGATGGATGATCAGAACTTGTTTTTGAGTTGGTTTACTGGTAGCATTGTTTTGAGTGAACTGATAACTATGATCTAAAGAGGTAGAAGGCCATCTTGTTGGGATAATGTTGACATATTTGTGTCAGGAGGAACTAAACTGAGGATGAGGATTTCAGCAGCAGAGGAGCTGAGGCAGGAAGAGAGATGGGGAATATCAGAGAAATGGAAGTGGGTGCAAAGACTTTGCAAAAGAGAAGGTTTTGAAATGGCAGCCCATCTCATCTCATCTCAGGGTCAAATATGACACTGAAGTTGCAAACTATCTAGTTCTGTTGGAGACATGAGGCTGGAAAAAAGGAGATTGGGGGGGGACCTGATTGAGGTCTACAAAATCATGAAGGGTATAGACAGGGTAGATAGAGATAAGCTTTTTCCCAGGGTGAGGGATTCAGAGGTCATGCGTTCAAGGTGAGAGGTGACAAGTTTAAGGGGGAGATACACGGCAAGTACTTTACACAGAGGATGGTAAGTCTTAGTGATGCATGGGAATTCCTATTAGCATGGCATTCCAACCAGAACTCTGTCAACCAACCCATCGAGTTAGACCCCATCTACCACCCCCTGAGAAAAAGAACAGGAAGTGACTTCACCAGAGGAAATAACATCACCACAGGAAATAACATCACCAACCCAAAGAAACCCAAACATATAAATAGAAAGCAGGGATTTTCAGCAGTGCTTCGCCTGAGGCCCACTGAAGATGTTACATAGTAGGGTGATGAAACGTCTGGAAATGAACCTTCCAGCTCAGTGAGCGAACCTACATCCAGACGGTGGTAGGTGTCTGGAACGCGTTGCAAGCAAAGGTAGTAGAGGCAGGTACTGTAGATTCATTTAAGGTGCGTCTGGACAGATGCATGAGTAGGTGAGGAGCAGAGGGATAAGGATGCTTAGGAATTGGGCGATAAGTTTAGACAGTGGATTTGGATCGGCTCAGACTTGGAGGGCCGAAGGACCTGTTCCTGGGCTGTAAATTTTCTTTGTTCTTTGTTCTTGTTCTGGAAGGCCATGTGGAAATTATGGTGTGGATACTAAAAAAACACAAAGAACTGTGGATGCTGGAAATCAGAAACAAAATCAGAAATTGCTGAAAAATCACAGCAGGTCCAGCAGCTGTGGCAGGAAGCAGAGTTAATGCTTCAGGTCCAATGACCTTTCCTCAGAAATGTCTCTTCCCCCTGAAGGTATTGACTCTTTCTCTCCTCTGGGTGCTGACTCTCTCTCTCTCTCTTCCCCACTCCCCATTGAAGTTGCTGATTCTCTTTCTCTCCCCTGAAGGGGTTGATTCTGGTCTAGGGTCCATTTGCAAAGGTTAATTTCGCCTCTGTGTGATCTGTTGAAGATAACGTTCTTTAAGCTTGAACTTACTGACTGATTGCTAATGGAACAATAATCATGGGGAACATCATGCCAACCCACAGGAATACTCTCTCACTGAGGTTTGTTTCTTTACCATAGTCAGCACAGCTTAGAGCAGCTAACAGCACATTCCTGATTGAATCCCTTGTGACATTGTCTAGAATCAGAGCTCCGCAGTGACCCTAGGAACTACAACAGGTCAGCACTGGCTACCCTCTGAGTCCAGGGGTTGTGGCTTCAAGTCCCACTCTGGAAACACCCAATCTCTGCTGACATACCGGGGAAGTACTGAGGGAGAGCTGCTCTGTTTGAGTGTCACTTTTATAACCAATGAGATAATAAACTGAGGCCCTATTTCAGGTGAATGGCATCAGGGGAGTTGCTTTCATGGCACAGTGGTTCAGTGGTTAGCATTGCTGCCTCATCGCCCCAAGGACCCGGTTTCGAATCCAGCCTCGGGCAACTGTCTGTGTGGAGTTTGCATGTTCGCCCTGTGTCTACGTGGGTTTCCTCCGGCTGCTCTGGTTTCCTCCCACAGTCCAAAAATGTGCAGCTCAGGTGAATTTGCCAAGCTAAATTGCCCATAGTGTTAAGTGCATTAGTCAGAGGGAAATGTAGGGGAATGGGTCTGGGTGGGTTACTCTTCGGAGGAATGGTGTGGACGTGTTGGGCCAAAGGGCCTGTTTCCACACTGTCAGGATTCTATGGATTCTCTGGATGTCCAAGCCAATCCATGAGTCTACCAAGGCTGAGTCCTCAGCATACTCTTCCACAGTGGTTGGACGTGGACAACGTCGGCTCGGCAGGAGAAAATGTCAAATAGTTTCTTTCCTCACAGAGCTCCTGGAGTGTATTAATTCCAACACCATACATTCAGTACTAAACCAGTGAAGTCTGTGTTGCCTCTGCCACATTTATTAGTCAGATGAAACCATTTCTCCAAAGATCTTATATAAAGTCAATTCGCACTAGGTCATGACCCTGTGAACACTGTCAACTGAGAGACAGCCGGTGGCAACATCTCAAGGACAAGCTTTGGAAGAGCAAACGAGAACTGAAAGGGTCATTGGCCAAAAAGCAGCTCAGAGAAAAGAGGAGCCAGAAAATCCTCCACCTTCTCAACCCACACTCTCCCTCTTCAGCAAACATGGCGAAGATGGCCAAGCTAAAGAGTGGAGTCTGAGACACCAAAGTTCAGCACCACAGAGCAAAGCATGCCTCACAAGATGGAAGATGTCCAGAGGTTGCAAGGCCCTGACCAGCATAACAACATGTGAGATCTTGCTTTGTTAAAGTTGGCTGTCAATTTATTCTATTATAATAGTAAAAACACTTGATAAGTGTTCCTTATTGAGTCATTGACTGCTTTTATGAGGAAAGGCTAGACAGGCTAGAAGAATTCAGAAGAGTGAGAGGCGACTTAGTTGAAGCATGTAAGATCCTGAGGAGACTTGACTGGGTGCATGTGGAAAGGATATTTCCTCTTTTGGGAGAATTTGGAACTAGGAATCAGAGTTTAGGGATGCCCATTTAAAACAGAGATGAGGAAACATTGTTTCTGTCAGAGGGTTGTGAATCTTTGGAATTCCCTTTCTCAAAAAAAGCAGTAAATTCAGAATCTTTAATTTTTCTTTCTGCAGAGGTAGATAGAGTTTTGATTATCAAGTGGGTAAAAGATTATTGGGATTTGCAGGAATGTAGAGTTGAGATTAAAATCAGATCAGCCATAATGTTAATGAATAGCCGTGCAAGCACAAAGGCTGAGGGGCCTACTCCTGTACCTTGTTCATATCTTCCACTGGTTGTGTCTTTGGGATCATTTGGAAAGGTGAAGCGTTCTGTTAAAACACAGTTGGTAATTTTGCAAGAAAATACGTTTGGCTCATTTGACCCTGCTGCGTTGAATGAATTCTCTCTTCACTTCACTGGGCCCATTTTCCAATAACCGAGTGAACTTTCAAAAGTACAGACAGCTCTTACTCACGTGCAGGAGTTGCTTCCTCTTTTTATTCATCTATGTAAAATCATTTCAAGTTGCATTGCTGACCTTCCTGATTTGCTTCCTGTCAGCCACACAAAGGTCACCAACTGCCCCTCAGCTGTGTACAAGCAACACCTGCAGCCTGACTCACCAGAGCTACGGCACAGGCACATCGAGCAGTTACTGTTATTGCGAATCATCCTGATCATTATCCCTTCATCCATTATCAGGCAAGCTCCACAAACAATCAGAAAAAAGTAATGTAAGAATTATGAAGAGGAGTAGGCCATTCTACCTCTCAAGCCTGCTCCACCTTTTAATCCGATCATAGCTGATCTCATCTTGGCCTCGAATCCATTTTCCTACCCGCTTCTCATAACCATTCAACCTGTGACCAATTAAAAATGTCCATCTCTCCTCCTTAAATTTATTCAGTATTCCGATGTGCACCGCATTCTGGGATACTGAATTCCACAGATTCACAGCCCTACGAGAGAAGTCATTTCTCCTCATCTCTGTTTTAAATCTGCTTACCCTTATCCTAAATTTACGACCTCTCTCTTCTAGATTATCCCACATGAGGATTCATCCTCTCTATGCTGAGTTTGTCAGCCCATTAAGCATCTTATCTACCTCAATGAGATCTTCTCTTATTCTTCTAAACTCACGAGACTGTCGGCCTAAACTACCAATCTCTCTTCAAAAGACAAACCTCTCAATTCTGGAGTCAATCCAGTGAACCCTCTATAAACTGCCTCCAGTATAATTACATCCATACTCAAATAAGGGAAGAATGGTGCTGGGGAAGCACAGCCGGTCAGGCAGCATCCAAGAAGCAGGAGAGTCTATGTTTCGCGCTTCATCAAGAATGGGGGGTGTGGCACAAAGAGGCTGAGAGATAAATGGGAGAGGGGTGGGGCTGGGGAGAAGGTGGCTGGGTAGATGAAGGTGGGGATGAAGGTGACAGTTGGAGTGGAGGGTGGAGCGTGGAGCGGATAGGTGGGAAGAAAGATGGGCAGGTAGGACAGTTCAAGAGGATGGTGCCCGATTTGAAGGTTGGATCTGGGATAAGCTGGGGGGAAGGGAACTGGGAAAATTGGTGAAATTCACATTGATCCCGTATGGTTTTGGGGGTCCCAAGGCAGAAGATGAGGCGTTCTTCCTCCAGGGTGGCTAGAGTTTGGCAGTGGAGGAGGCCCAGGGCCGCATGTCCTTGGCGGAGTGGGAGGGGGAGTTAAAATGTTCAGCCACAGGATGGTGAGGTTATTTAGTGCGCGTGTCCCAGAGATGTTCTCTGAAGTGGGACACATGCACTAAACAACCCCACTACCCTGTGGCTGAACACCTTTACTCCCCCTCACACTCCTCCAAGGACATGCAAGTCCTGGGCCTCCACTACCTCCATACTCTAGCCACCCGACGCCTGGAGGAAGAACGCCTCATCTTCCACCTTGGGACCATTCAACCACACGTGATCGATGTGGATTTCACCACTTTCCCCATTTCCCCACTTATCTCAGATCCAATTTCAGCACCGCCCTCTTGAACTGTCCCACAGTCTATCTTCCCTCCCACCTATACACTCTAACTTCCTCTCTGACCTGTCACCACCACCCCCACCCTTCATCTACCTATCGCATTCCCAGCAACCTCCCCAAGCTCAACCCCCTCCCATTTACCTCTCAGCCCCATCCTCCCTCCAATACTTGATGAAGAGCTTATGCTTGAAACATTAACTCTCCTGCTCCTCAGATGCTGCCTGATCGACTGTGCATTTCCAGCACAACACTCTCTGATCTCCAGCGTCTGCAGTCCTCAGTTTCTTCAAGTAAGGGGACCTAAACTGTAGGCCATACTCCAGGTATAGTCTCACTACTGCCTTGTACTCTACTTTTATAATCTGTTCCTTTGACAATAAATGCCATTTTCCTTTCTTATTTTCTGCTGTACTTGCATACTAGTTTTCAGTGTTTCAGAAACGAGGGCACCTAGATCCCTCTGCACCAAAACAGTCTGAAGTTTCTCTCTATTTATGCAATTAAATTGCCTTTCTTTTCCTCCAATAAAAATGGATAACCTCACACTTATCCACATTAAACACCATTTGCCAAATTTTGGACTATTCCACTGATCTATCCAAATCCAGATATGGTTTCTTATTTTTTTCACTGCAGCTTACTTTCCTACCTATTTTCATGTCTTCTGCAAATTTGGCGACAGTATGTCTGCATCCAAGTCAATAATGTAGATTGTAAATAATTGGGGCCTGAGGACCGAATACAAAAAAAAATGAATGGAAGTGCTGGTGTTGGATTGGGGTGGACAAAATTAAAAACCACACAACAAACAAAAAGTGAAAGAAGACAAATGAAAAAGGAGAAAGGAAAATAAACGTAGAGAAAGGAAAGACAAAAAGAGAGAAAGAAGAAAGAGTCGAAAGAAGATGAGAAACCATGTATGTGTGTGTGGATAAGGTCCAGAACTGCAATAGTTTGTTTGAATTCTTTCTTTAGAAAATGGACGTTTGCTGGATTTTAAAATGGCTGCTATTGAACACAGAATGAGCAAGTTGACTGCTTTCAAATTTCTACCAAATATCAGGACAAAAGCAAATATTGCCTCCTGAAATGTGACAATCTGTGTATGGGGGGAGCATTCGAGCCAAGCCAACATGAAAGATCTGGAGCCGGAATTGCTACCTTAGCTAGTTCTGAGCGAAGAAACTATGACAACTCATTATCAATTAGCTTGGTGCAAATGTTCCATAGTGATATGCTATAAAACACAATGGTGTCTCATGATAGAGCAGCAAAACCACCTCAGTAGCTGATTGCATTACCAAAAGCCCCAATAATCTGATTGAAACTTCTGTGAATCTAAAGCTTCGATGGTCAGCCTGCTTAGAACACCTAAAGGGTAAGATAAAAATAGGTTTAGCTAAATGGCTGTCTCTAATCTCAATGACCCTCAACATTTGATTCCATTTGTTTCTGAAAGGAAGGTTCTGTACATGGGGTAAGTTGGTTCACAGCTTACAACTACGACACCTTTATCGGCAACTTGACTGTGACTCAACTCTTAAAATGGAGATATCTGTGCACAGCCAATGGACAACCTCAACTGGGCATTGATTTACTACAAAGTCTTATTCAAGAGAACTCATTCCAATACCCATGATTTGAAGGAATTTGTAAATTCTTCCTTTCCCATTAATGTGTGTGAATGTGTATTACGAACTGTTACTCTGGGTTTTCAATGCAATACAAACCCTTTTAGATTACTTACTTTAGATTACTTACTTACAGTGTGGAAACAAGGAAGATTTGGAGAAACACATCACCACATCTTTTAAATGAGGAAAAAGAGAAAACAAATTAAAGATAATCCCTGTTACAGACAGGCAGACACGGGGAGAACGTGCAAACTCCACACAGTCAGTCGCCTGAGGCGGGAAATGAACCCGGGTCTCTGGCACTGTGAGGCAGCACTGTTAACCACTGTGCCACCGTGCCTCCCACCAATGGATGGAAATAATAACTGAATTCACGTCTTGCTCTTGACCATAATACTATGACAGAGAAACAGAGAAACCACATTGTTCTGGACTACATTATCTATATGTGAAATTAATCAAATTGGTTTCCCTGGAATGGACTCTGACACTGCGTTCCACTCAAGCTTCAGGCATGGTCATGCTGACAGGGTGGGTTCACTCCAGCTCTCTCTGGGGCGGAGGCAATCATATCATTCATCTGACATTATGTGTTTGTGTTGCTGTGGTTTTCTCCAGCACAGATTCTAATCTACTGTTCTACCATGCAGCACTCTTTCAACACTGTGTCTCTGACAGTGCAGCACCCTTTCAATACAGATCTCCTGACAGTACTGCATTCCCTCAGTACTAACACTCTAACCGGGCAGCATCCCCTCAGTATTAACCCTCTGACAGTGCGGCAGTCACTCAACACTGACTTTTTGATAGTGCAGCACTCACTAAGTACTAACCCTTTTCAGTGGAGCACCCCCTCAGTACTGATCGTCTTTCTGCATTTTTCAGAGTTCTGAGAGAAATGTCCGACAACGCAGTTCTCCCTCAGTATTGACATCTGACAGTGCAGCACTCCCCCAATACTGTTCCATTGACAGTGCAGCACTCCTTCAGCACTTACCCTTAGACAATGCAGCACTCCTTCAGTACTGACCCTGTAACAGTGCTGCACTCCCTCAGTACTGACCCTGTGACAGTGCAGCAATCCCTCAGTACTGACCCTCTGACAGTGCAGCACTTCCTCAGCATTGACCCTCTGCCTCATTTTTCACAGTTCTGAGAAAAATGTCTGTGAGATTTTGAAGAGAATCTTTCTAAAATACCAGAAAGAAAATCCCCCATAGCCAGCAACGCACCTGGACAGCCGTGGGGTGAATGTACTGCTGTCTAAGCAGTACAAATACCATGGAAAAAACAAATTTCTGGTCCAGCAATTCATTGAATGGAATCTTACAGAATGCCATTTAGCACACTGAGCCTGTATTTGCTGGAGAAAAGTCATATTACCCAATCCAATGTTGTATTTGTAAGACTGAATGATGCCACTTTCACCTGCTAGTTGGTCACTTTCAGCACTTTGCTTGCACTCCACTTTGACTCTCGTAGAGTCATGGATTCTACTCCCAGTCCCGAAAGGCCCAGGCCAGATTTGGAGTCGAGCAAGCCAGTTCACCCCAGGGTTTTCATCAATATATATTTTCCAATCCGCATGGTTGTTTGCAGGAGATCACTGTGAGCACATCTTGGCTGCCACATTACAATACTGGTGTAAGCCTTTTTAGTTTACACCTGAAACGTTGACTTCTCCACCTCCTGCTGCTACTTGGCTTGCTGTGTTCTCCCAGCCTCCTGGTTGTCTACCTTAGATTCCAGATTCTGCAGCTTTTTGTTTCTAACATTATAATACTGACTACATTTCAAGACTACTTAATTAGAAATGTTCCAATGTTGATGACACCAAAATCATTAGCCAGTAAAGAAGGTTATCTCAGGGTACAATGGGACTTTGATCAGATGAACCAATGGGCCGAGGCGTGGTAGATGGAGTTTAATTTCAATAAATGTGAGGTGGTGCATTTTGGTGGTGCAAATCAGGCTAGGACTTATATACTTAAGGGTATAATTCTGGGGAGTGCTGCTGAACAAGGATTCCTTGGAGTGCAGATTCATAGTCTTTTAAAGTGGAGTCACAGGTAGAGAGGGTGGTAAAGAAGGCAATTTGGTTCCCTTGCCTTTATTGGTCAATCCATTGAGTATAGGAGTTGGGATGTCATGTTGTGGCTGTACAAGACATTGTTTAGGCCATTTTTGGAATATTGCTTTCAATTCTGATCTCCATACTAAAGGAAAGATATTGTTAAATCTGAAACGGTGCAGAAAAGATTTACAAGGTTGTTAACAGGATTTGAAGATTTGAGCTATTCAGAGTGGTTGAATAGGCTAGGGCTATTTCCTTGGAGTGTCAGAGGCTGAGGGGTGACCTTATAGAAGTCTATAAAATGAGAGGCATGGATACAGTGATTGGCCAAGGTCTTTTCCCAGTGCAGGGGAATCCAAAACGAGTTTAATCTGAGTGGGGAAAGATATCAAAGGGACCTAAGAGGCAACAAAGGGTGGTGCTGTATGGAATGAGTTGCCAGAGGAAATCATGGAGGCTGGTAAATTACAACATTTAAAAGGCATCTGTACATGTCTACGAATATGAAGGGTTTAAAGGGATATGGGCCAAATGCTGGCAAATAGGAATAAATTAATTCAGGATATTTGTTCGGCATGGATTGGTTGGACCAAAGGGTCTGTTTCCATGCTGTATGACTCTATGACAAATTCCACCTACTATCACTAACTCTACTCCACATGCAGGGTCATTTTAGGTGAGTGCACGATTGCAGGGGATTGAGGCTGTTTCGAGACAACAATCAGTATAGGTCCCTTAGACAGCAACAATTACCACAGCAACAGGCCTCTCAGGCAGGTGATTGATTTTCACCCCAACCCCCTCCCCAGCAGAGCTATCCTGTATCATTGGTGGCCTACGTAGGCACCTATTTTAGTAATGATTGTAAACGACAGGAAGATAATTTTTTTTCTCTAATTGCTTTTGTGGGGGTTGTGTTGATGATGGTGAGGGAGGAGATCTGCGCTAGAATCACAATGCCTTCCATTTTTGTTGCCTCATTTTGACGCTCAGAGTGATGCTGGTGGCTTCAGCCTGTGTGCAGACATTCTGCTTTCAGTGTTCTTCAGCAGTATGTTATCTGACTGCTGCAGATGTGTGATACTTGAAGTGTGACAGACAGGAAATGCACATTGCAAGAATCATTTTTTTTCTCTCTCTCTCTCCAACATTACATTCACATGCCTCATCAGTACTTATTATTCTTAAAAAGAAGAGGAAGTGAAGATAAACCAGATGGTGCTGCCATTCTTTTTCCTATCTCGCCAATTTGAAACTGGAATACAGATGGACAGCTGGATCATTGATGATTAGTAACTATTGTCAAATTTTGACTCAAATTAATTGGATTGGCCCATAAAGTGTCAATGATCTGTACATGTCAGTGAAGTGTTAATAAAACCTATAGGTTCTTTGTCAGGACTAGACAGGGTAAACACTGGAAGGATGTTCCTGATATTTGGGAGATCAGGGGTCACACTGCAAGGATATGAGACTGAGATGAGGGGAAATTTCTTCACGCAAGATAGAGTTCTCTGCCACGGACAACGGTTGAGGCCAAAACATTGAATATTTTTAAGTGGGAGTTAGACATAATTTTTAGGGTGATCAAAGTGTATGGGGACAAAGCAGGAAGAGGTTAACAAGTAGAATGATCAGCCATAATGATACTGATTGGTGGAGCAGGCTTAAAGAGTCGAATGGCCTCCAACTCTTCATGTTTCTACAACCAGGTCAGTTATGAGAATAGACCCACCAGACCCAACAGGAGGCTGGCTCCATATGTGCCTCCCCATCTCCTCAAGCCTTTCTCCTGTCAGCAGACCCCCAATCACCTCCAGCCTCATGAGCAATTCCATCTGCATGTTTTCACAGATGTCCTGGAGGAGTAGATTTCTCCACCCCCTCCCCCATCTGCGTACTGCCTTTCAGGGTATTAGTACTGCTGTTTTGTTCAGTTTCACTCTCAGAACAATACATATTTCACCCTTCTGCGAAACCGAAGTTGCAACTCTGAAAAGAAAAGGTTTTAGTCAACAAGTCCTTAAACATGAAGGGTTGTCGCCTTTACTGTCTAGTCTACACCAGCCATGTCAAATATTGTCTAAGATCCTTTAACAGTAGACAGCAGTCAATTCCGACTATACTGAACTTGCATAGAGCAGAAACAGAAGAGGAACTAAATGCACAAAAAAAATACATTCTTCTTGCTCTGCACTTTAAACCATTGGCTGCTCGACTTCCTCAGCAAATCGTACAAGCTAGGGGTGTGATTGTTTGACAAAGAAGCTGCTGAGCAAAGCTTTTAGACTGAGTTCTAATACACAGTGGTCTCTTGTGTGGAGTCCTTCAAAAAACAAGGTGGGAATCTGTGCCATTCATGGATGCCAAGATGGATTGGACACTACTGCCTTTCCTTAATTCTATTTGCCAAAGCTATCTCATGTCCTTTTTTTGCCCTTCTGATTTCCTTCTTAAGTATACTCCTACTGCTTCTATACTCTTCTAAGGATTTACTCGATCGATCCTGTCTATACCTTACATATGCTTCCTTTTCTTTCTCAACTAAAACCTCAATTTCTTTAGTCATCCAGC
Organism: Chiloscyllium plagiosum; assembly: GCF_004010195.1. Taxonomy (NCBI): domain Eukaryota; kingdom Metazoa; phylum Chordata; class Chondrichthyes; order Orectolobiformes; family Hemiscylliidae; genus Chiloscyllium; species Chiloscyllium plagiosum. Next base: position 3,608,863 of record NC_057724.1, read on the forward strand.
ATTCTCTACACCTACCAGCCTTTCCTTTCACCCTAACAGGAATATACTGTCTCTTGACTCTTAGTATCTCATTTTTGAGAGCTTCCCATTTTCCAGCTGTCCCTTTACCTGCGAACATCTATCCCCAATCAGACTTTAAAAGTTTTTATCTAATACTGTCAAAATTAGCCTTCCTCAAATTTAGAACTTTAACTTTTAGATCTAGTCTATCCTTTTCCATCACTATTTTAAGACTAATAGAATTATGGTCGCTTGCCCCAAAGTGCTCCCTCACTGACACCTCAGTCACCTGCCCTGCCTTATTTCCCAAGAGTAGGTCAAGTTTTGCACCTTTTCTAGTAGCTACATCCACATACTGAATCAGAAACTTTTCTTGTACACATTAAAAAATTCCTCTCCATCTAAACCCTAAACATTATGGTAGTCCCAGCGTATGTTTGGAAAGTTAAAATCCCCACCCGTAACCACCCTATTATTCTTACAGATAACTGTAATCTCCTTACAAATTTGTTTCTCAATTTCCCGCTGACGATTAGGAGGTCTACAATACAATCCCAATAAGGTGATCATCCCTTGGTTAGGCCACTTTTGGAATATTGCATGCAATTCTGATGTCCTTCCTATCGGAAGGATGTTGTGAAACTTGAAAGGGTTCAGAAAAGATTTACAAGGATGTTGCCAGGATTGGAAGATTTGATCTCTAAGGAGAGGCTGAATAAGTGATGCAGGCACACAATGAGCAAAACTTTCAAGTTTACTTAAAGGTCAGAGTTCTTAGTCAGACTTCATTGGGAGTAATTGGTTTCAGTTTTGTGCACTGTGCCTCAGGAAGGAGATATTGGCCTCCTAAGTGGTACAGTGCAGATTCACCAGTGCTTAAAGAGTTAAATTATAGACTTGGCGTATTCTCCATAGATTTATAAATGTTGAGGGTGCTCGAGGTGCTGAAGGTGATAAAACGAGTCATAGGCAGCAGAATAAAATGCAAGCGCAGAAGGATGCAGTTTGACCAATTGTGCCTTTGCTGAGTCTTTGATGAGATCTGTCCCAATTACTGCCACATCTTCAGTTCAGACAGAGCGTTGGAGGGATACAGGATAGCCAGGAGGGAGCTGAAGAAAGGGATTAAGAGAGCTAAGAGAGGGCATGAAAAATCTTTGGCGGATAGGATCAAGGATAACCCCAAGGCATTTTATGTGTATGTGAGAAACATGAGAATGACGAGAACGAGGGTAGGTCCGATCAAGGACAGTAGGGGGTGACTGTGTATTGAGTCTGAAGAGATAAGTGAGGTCTTGAATGAGTACTTTTCTTCAGTATTAACGAATGAGAGGGACCGTATTGTTGAAGAGGAGAGTGTGAAATGGACTGGTAAGCTAGAGGAGATACTTGTTAGGAAGGAAGATGTGTTGAACATTTTGAACAACTTGAGGATAGACAAGCCCCC
>NC_057724.1:3611497-3632567 GCF_004010195.1 Chiloscyllium plagiosum
GTGTTTTCTCATAACCCTGCAAAGTTACTTATGTCAACCCCATTTCTAAACGTCTTTTTGAAAAGTTCCTGTGGAATCCGATCCCAGCATCACTTTGGGTAATGCGCTAGTGATCTTAATAAATACCCTCTCTGTGGAAGAATTTCTCCTTCATCCCACTCTCTTTACTTTGCCAAATTATATTAAAGCATTTTAGGGAAATGGCTTCCCTCTAATTGCTCAAAAGGACTCTCATCATTTGAATTAATACTTCCATTAGCTTTCTGTTTGGTGTTCCCACGCACAGAACAATCCAATCTCCATATGACTCTACATCCTGGTCAAACTCCCATATACCCTTTCTTACAAACATGCAAAATGCAAACAGGAATGGGCCACTTAACCCCTCAAGGCTGCTCTGCCATTCAATAAAATCATGGCTGATCGTTCAACACATTTACATAACCATAAACAGTTGATGTTCCAGCTCTGATCCTTGTGGCATGCCACTCGTTACATTTTACCAACCAGGAAGTGATCAATTTACGTTGTCTCTCTGCTTCCCGTTAGCCAGCCAATCACCTATCCATGTCAATATGCTATCCCAGTACGAGCTTTTATTCTCTGCAAGGGCCTTTGTTCTGATGCCTTATCAAATGCCTTCTGGATATCTAGTATAATACATCCACAGTTCCTCTTTATTCACAGCATATATTTCAAAAGTTAATTGGAGAGGCTACTCACAGGTAAAGGGACAGTTGGAAAGTGGGAGGCCTTCAAAGGTGAGATAACAAGAGTCCAAAGGCAGTATGTTCTGTTAATGTGATAGACAAGGCTGATAGGTGTAGAGAAAGTGGGGCTCTGGTGAAGAAGAAGAAGCAGGCATATGTCAGGTATAGACAGCTGGGATCGAGTGAAATCCTAGAGAAGAGTAAGGGCAATAGGGATATACACGAGAGGGAAATCAGAAGGTCAAAAAGGGGACATGAGATATCTTTGGCAAAGTGGGTTAAGCAGAATTCAAAGAGAGTCTACAAATATATCAAGGACAAAAGAGACACTAGTGAAAGAATGGAGCCCCTTAAAGATCATCTAGACCGTCTACATGTGGAATCACAGGAAATGGGTGAGATAATTAATGAATACTTTATGTCAGTATTTACTGTGCAGAAGGATATAGAAGCTAGGAAAGTTGAGGAAATAAATAGTGATGGCTTGAAAAGTCTATATTGCCAAAGAGGAGGTAATAGAGACATAAAACGCATAAAGGTAGATGAATCCTGAGACCTAATCAGCTTCTAACGTCTTCACTATGACGAGGTTAACTGAACACACCTGCAATTTTCTGTTTTCTGTCTCCCTCTCTAATAGAAATACAAATGTATAGGAATTTTGAAAAATTAAAACCAATGAATCAACTATTGCAAGAGTCATTTGTCCAAGGCCCTGACACTCTTTGATGTCAACAGAGGTGCAAGAAACACCACGTAAGGCCTGACCAATGATTTTAGAATGTTTAACATGATGACCCTGCTTTTGCTTTCACTGTCCTTATTCACAAACTATTACATTCCATATGCTTTCTCATTGCCTTATCAAGTTACCCTGCCAGAGTTACAGAAAAAAACAACTTCCCTTTGTGGGGAATCTAAGGGATTATAATCTTAAAGCTAGAGCTAAACTGTTTACAAATGAGAGCAGGAAAGACTTTTGCCTTGGTTGATGGGTCAGTCGTGAGGGGGCATAGATTTGGGGGAAGCGGCAGGAGATTCAGAGAAGATTTGAGAAAAAACATTTTTACTCAGCAGGTGGTAGGAATCTGGAATGCACTGCATTAAAAATATTTGGATGAACACTTGAAGTCTCACAACATTCAAGGATATGGGGCAAATGCAGGAAATTAGGACCAGCACGTCTTTATTGGTAGTTATTGTTGGTGCAGACTCAATGGGCCAAATGGTCTATTTTGCACTGTATGACGCTATACAGGGAGTAAAAACCTGGATCTCCCTCTTCCCCAAAAACCTGTGGACGCTGGAGCGCAGTGAGAGTTTTCCACCTGCGATTGGGAGGTTTTTGTTTGGTAAGGGTGTCAAGCAATATGAATAGAATTGTCACACATACTCAAAGGGTACAGTACAGTGAAAAGTTTATACATTGCCAATTACAGTGCCAACGTACAAACATACATAGGCACAGCTTCTTTAGTTACAAAACTTTAGACAATACAGAAATAAAAAGTCCAGCATTACAGAAATAAATCTTCGGTACAGAAGACTATGCTGCAACCTAGCTTCCAGTCCGCACGGGGCCCTATCTCCACACCATGCCAGTGACGCCACGCTGGGAGGTGGCTGTGCCAGGCTACGGCATTGCCATGCCACACAGGGAGGCCCTTATGTGAAGAGGCCCCTAGTTGAGGGATGCCACTGCGCCAGGTCAGGAGGTTGCCATGCTACACTGGGAGGCTGCTGTGGAAGGTCACCACACCACACCTGGAGGCAGCTGTGGGAGGCCACTGCACTGGGTCTGGAGGATGCCACACCATGCTGAGAGGCCGCAGTGCCAGGCCGGGAGGCCACTATGGGAGGTGGCTGAGCCAGGCCAGGAATCGTCACTCACTGAAGGCTAGGAATCGTCGCCGGAGGCCAGTGGTTGTCACACACCAGAGGCTGGGACACATAGCCGGAGAGCGGGAATCATTGCTGGAGCCAGGAGTCAAAGAGGAAAGAAAAGTAGGACACGAAGAGAAAAAAAAGCACTGGAAGGAAGAAAAAGAAAAAGAGCAGGGTGTAAGGGTGAGCTCCAGCTGGAGAGCCCTACTCCACCGCCACCTTACAACATATACATTGTAAGTAAAAGGTCTTGAGTTGTAGATCAATTATGATTGAAAGTGTGCCAGAGAAGGTTTGAGGAGCTGAATAGCCTGTCTATGTGGATGCATAATAAGCTCAATGAGTTAAATGACCATATACTTTTGCAATGAAGCAAATACAAGTGACTAACTAGTTACCTCCTGTAGCAGGCTTTATGGGTTAAGTGATCTAGGTCCCCAGAATATTAGCCTGGGTCTTGGATTGCTAACCTAGTGATAATACCACAATACATCACCACTGCATAAAAGGCCTGAGGGGCTGAATGGCCACCACCTGTTAGAGGCTACCATGAAGGAAAAGTGGAAGCAGTTGTCACTTGGAAAACATTCACAAACACTGAGATGATAATCACCAGATCTTTGTGTGACACTGACTGAAGGATAAAATATTGGCTGGGAATACTGAGGGATAACTCCCCCACACTTCCTTAGAATGATGCCATACCAGTTTACTAACATGTGCCTGACCAGGCAGATGGGATCTCAATTTAATGTCTCATCCTAAAGGCCCAATTGCAGCACTCCCTTGGCACTGCATTGGAGCCTCATCCTTGGTAGTAGGCCCAAGCCTCTGGAGTATGATCAAACCCAGAGAAACTGTAGTTCAAAGGCAAGAGTGTTAATCACTGAGCTGCAGATATCCATGTAAATAAGAGTACTCCAAAATGATTCACTATGATTATATTTGCATGCAAAATCAGAGGACATTGCAATGTCTGCACTCTTTTTTGGTGCAGGACACGACTGCAATTTTCAAAGGATTTGAGTAACTTCCCCTCAGCCGCTTTTGAACCATGATTAAAACTATTTGCAGAAACGGAAGAATTACTCCATTTCAGAAAGGTGGTGCTTTTATCTTTTTGTCCTAAAGGTTGTGTCTTCAAGACCCAGTCTGGAGAGTTCTTTCAGACTTTGGAACAAGTTTCTGTGTATTGCCATTCATTGGTCATGAACAATCCTGGATTGAAAGATGAGTAGGGGAATTCCACCTGGTATCCCCATCAATATTTAACCCATCGACCACAACTACCGCTGAAAATTCATTATCTGCTTGTTTATCACAGTACTGTTTGTGGGTGCCTGCTGTATGCAAATTATCAGCTGCATTTCATATATTACAACTGGGACCAAACCTCACACAATCTCAGAACACAGAAAGAAGCCATTTTACCCATTTTATTAAATAGTCCCAACTCCTGTTCTTCCCACATTGCTGCAAATTGTTCTTTTTCAATTACTTATCCAATTCCATTTTGAATGTTACTATTGAATCTGCTTCTAACTTTTCAGGCTATAACTCAGCATCAAACTAAATTCTGTATTCCCCTTTCTGCTTTTTGCTTTTCCGTCATTCGTAATTCCATGTCCTTAGCTTTACCAATCCTTCTGTCGGTGAAATCGTTTTCTCCTTAATCTCTTCATCAGCATTTCTCATCACTTTGAATGTACACGCTCAGAAGCACGTCATTGATGGTAAGGACTTTAGCTCCTTGCTTTTGACAATAAAAATGTAAACGAAAGCCTCACAGCAAGGGCTCCTGTAAATGCTCACAGACCCAGAAACATTATTCACACCTTTTTGTATATTGTGGTTGAATACTACAGGCCACTGGAGCAATCCCCTAGGTGCAACTTCAATGACAAATCAAATACAACTGCATCTTCTGCCTTGTCACAAGTAGAATATAAGCACAGATATGTGGCCATGTTATGTCTCCAACCAGAATTGTGTCCCCGTTAAAAAAGGGCTAGAATTGATTCCTAAACCTTTTGTGCATGTTGCCTCCAGCAGAGTGTTTTACTCGTATTGGACTTCACAACATAAAGATGGATCATGGGTAACATGATATTGAAAGATCAAACCGGCATTGACTCCAACTCACTAATATATACAAATACAATAAGCTCCCCATTATCCAGCATGTATGAGGAATGCATGGGTGCTACTACATGAATCTGCCAGTTGCATGAGAAATACTCTGATGGGAATCCAATACAGTATAGTCTAGTGTTTGTTAAATTAAAAATCTGAACTCAAAAGGACAGCGCAATTTACTCGCCAGGTGAAACTCCAGGGTGAATGTACAAATGTCAGAACTTTGTGTGCCAAGTTCAAGTGCACTTTCTCAAAAAACTTTATAAAAATGATAAATTTTCTTTGAGTTTTCTGCCAGTTGCATAAGAATTCTGGAAGCTTCATTAAGGGATAACGGGGAGTTTACCGTATTATGTTCACTACCACATCTGTGTCTGGGCTAACATTAAGCCATTCAGTTTAAGACAATAACACATGTTCATGTGTGCCATGCTACAAATGGCCCTGGTTCAGATGGAGTCCAAGACCTTTACAGGTTACATGCAATGATACAGCGATGATTTAATTGACCATATCCTGACATACTGGAATCCATCACCGAAGGCATTTTGGGTCTACAGGGACTGTAGGGGTCTACACAGCACAGGGACTGCAGTGGTTCAAGAAGGCAGCTCACCATCACCTTCTCAAGGGCAACTAGGGATGGGCATTAAATGCTGGCAGAGTGAGTGATGCCCATGTACCAACACAAAAACACTGGATTTGATGGAGATCTCCTCTCCAGCCTGATTGTCTGGGAGGCAGTCTCCAAAATGGCTGCATCAGGGGTCACCATCCAATTAAAGAGAGTGGATGGTGTTCATGGAGAGCCCACAACCAGGAAGGCTAACAGGCCCCATTCTCCTTGGCAGAGGTGGGCAATGCTACTGCAGGATGCAGAGTGTGGGGGCACCTCATTCTTAGAGCAGTCCCTTTGGAGTGGTTGGAATATATGGCAAACTCGATCCTGCCGAGGAGGGTGGAGGATGGGTAGCCATGCCAATAGATGGCTGATCAAAGCAGAGCTGGCTGCAATCCCCTTGGGAGGTAAGAATGGGTTAACAAGACATTAAGATTCATAGAATCCTTAGAATCCCTAGAGTGTGGAAACAGGCCCTTCAGCCCAGCAAGTCCACACCGATCCTCCAAAGAGTCACCCATCCAGACTCATTCCCCTATTATTCTACATCTACCCCTGACTAATGCACCTAACCTAAATGTCCCTGAGCACTATGGGACAATTTAACACAGAGAATTCACTTAACCTGCATATCTTTGGACTGTGGGAGAAAACTGGAGCACCCAGAGGTAACCCAGGCAGACAGGGCGAAAATGTGCAAACTCCACACAGACAGTCACCCTTGGCTGGAATCAAATCCAGTTTCCTGGCACTGTGAGGCAGCAGTGCTAACCACTGAGCCATCATGCTGTCCTAAAGGTATCATGGGCACTCCTACCCCCACCCCAAGAGTAGACAATGACTAGTCACTCTAGAAAGCTGCCAGGTTAGGATCTCTTGTTGGACTTCTGAATGGACCTGCCTTCAAACCTGCCCCATACCTGGATAAACTGCCCACAACTCCAGTATTGTGGGGAAGAGGTTTCAGATTCATAGTGAGCTTGAAGAAAAATGAGACCAAAACAAATCATTGTGCAGCAATTATACCCAAAACAAGCCTTAGATCCTGTCAATTGGTATCGTCCAAGGATGATGGAGCTCAATACAAAGGAGACAGAATTGGGGAGAGGAATGAGGATAGGGGTGGCAGGAGGAGGGCAAGTGGAGCTGTGGGAATAAGTGGAGTGGGATTGGAAAGCGTAGGAGTGGGGCTGAGGCAGGAGGAGTGGAGCCAGGTGAAGGCAGAGTGGGTTTGGATTTGTGGAGGGAGAGCTGAGTGAAGGAGGAGCTGGTTCGAGATGAGGGGTAGGAGTAAATGCAGTGGGAATAGTATGGGGAACATTCCCTCCTCTGGGTCAGAAGGTTCTGGTTCTGTGCGCCACTCCAGGCTGTGAGCATAACCATCAGGGTGCACCCTCCAATGTAGTACAAAGGGAGAGAGCTGCACTGTTTTAGGTGCCATCTTCTAAGTCCTCTCTCCCTGTTCGGGTGGATATACTATTTAAGCAGAGAACAGGAGAGTCATCCCCAGTGTCCTGTTAATAATGACCCCTCACTCAATGTCACATTAGGGGAGTGTGGGCTGATTTGAAAGAAAAAGGTAACTGCCACCTTTCACAGAAATTCAGGCTTTGTATGTTTATATCACCAGGCACGGAAGGAAGACGAAGACAAGGTTTCACTTTCATTGTCAGCTACAAATAATCAAATCGCAAAGCCTGGCAGACAAACCAACTGACTGGAGAGGGGCTTGCAAAAATTCTCAACAACTTTGAAAACGCAAATGCTGAAAGATTGTCCTGTCTGGATGTTGAACTGAAAACAAACACACAGACTGAGCATTAACAGCTGGGGAATCTGATAGGAAGATGTTTCAAAGAATATTATCCCAAAGAGAAAGAATTGGTTACCACAGGGTGACTGGGACTTAAGATTTGATTGTCAGAAAAAAAACAATTAGTAAACATTTAAACAGCAAACGATGAAGAGTAAGAGCTGGATTTGTAATAGACTGCTTCAGTCAGTGAGTTCTTTCAACACAGGGGAGATGAGCTAAAATATTCCGATAAATTGGATATATTGTTAGAAGTGTAACAAGTGTTGACAGAAGATTGACAAATAAGAGTGTAAGGAGTTTTCTGTGGACCATAAAGATAGAAAGACAGGCTAATTAGAGTCATAAAGTCAGAGAGACATACAGACCCTTTGGTCTAACTCGTCCATGCTGATCAGATATCCTAACGTAATCTAGTCCCATTTGCCAGTACTGGGCCCATATCCCTCCAAACCCTTCCTACTCATAACCCATCCAGATGCCTTTTAAATCTGTAATTGTACCAACCTCCACCATTTCCTTTGGCAGCTCATTCCATACATGTACCACCCTCTGTGTGAAAAGGTTGCCCCTTACATCTCTTTTATATTTTTCCCCTTTCACCCTAAACCCTCTAGTTCTGGACTCCTCCACCACAGGGAAAAGACCTTGACAATTTATCCTATCCATGCCCCTCATGATGTTATAAACTTCTACAATGTCACCTCTCAGCCTCCGATGCTCCAGGGAAAACAGCCCCAGCCTGTTCAGTCTTTGCCTATAGCTCAAATCCTCCAAACCTGGCAACATCCTTGTAAATCCTTTCTGAACCCTTTCAAGTTTCACAACATCTTTCCGATAGGAAGGTGACCACAATTGTACCGAATATTCCAAAAGTGGCCTAACCAATGACCTGTACAGCTGCAACATGACATCCTATCTCCTATATTCAACACTGTGACCAATAAAGGAAAGCATATCAAATGCCTTCTTCACTATCCTATCTACCTGTGACTCCACTTTCAAGAAACTATGAACCTGCACTCTAAGGTCTCTTTGTTCAGCAACACTCCCTAGGACCTTACCATTAAGTGTATAAGTCCTGTTCTGATTTGCTTTTCCAAAATGCAGCACCTCACATTTATCTAAATTAAATTCCATCTGCCACTCCACAGCCCATTGGCCCATCTGATCAAGGTCCCGTTGTAATCTGAAGTAACCTTCTTCGCTGTCAACCACGCCTCCAATTTTGGTGTCATCTGAAAATTTACTAACAATACCTCTTAGCTCACATCCAAATCATTTATATAAATGATGAAAAGTAGTGGACCTAGCACTGATGCTTGTGGTACACCACTGGTCACAGGCCTCCAGTCTGAAAAACAATCCTCCACCTCTGTTTTCTACCATCAAGCCAGTTCTGCATCCAAATAGCTAGTTTTCCCCTGCAATGAACAGCAATAACTCAAAACTAAATGCAGTAAAAAAAAAGTTAGAAGATGCTTCACAGAAACATAACCAGTGACAAATTTCCAAAAATAGCCAGCTGCTATAGAGTGTGAAATGAAATGTAAAGGTGCAGCTTGCACAGTTTGGGTGGAGAAAGAATCAGAGTGAATATTTTGAGGTAAAGAAACCTTCTTCGATAAAGGTGTGACACTGCTGTTACAGAAACTGTAGGTCCAGGCTAAATTACCAATTAAATTAGCAGGTCTTACACTCAGGGCAGCTGAAGTAGGAATTGAGTGCATTTACTGCTGTTGGCATTGAATCGGAGACCTGAATGGAAAATTCTGTCAATGGGAATGAGAAATTTGATTTCCCTACACAGCCTTCCATTGTAATTGCATTCAGCAATGAGCCACTGAGCCATGAAGAACTCTAGATTCAGAAGTACTGTCCACTGATTAGATTAGATTACTTGCAGTATGGAAACAGACCCTTCGGCCCAACAAGTCCACACTGACCCGCCGAAGTGCAACCCATACCCCTACATTTACCTCTTCTTACTTAACACTACGGGCAATTTAGCATGGCCAATTCACCTGACCTGCACATCTTTTGGACTGTAGGAGGAAACCGGAGCACCCGGAGGAAACCCACGCAGACACAGGGAGAATGTGCAAACTCCACACAGTCAGTCGCCTGAGTCGGGAATTGAACCCGGGTCTTTGGCGCTGTGAGGCAGCAGTGCTAACCACTGTGCCACCGTGCTGCCCAATGGGCACGATGGGGTGTATATTCCCAGGAGTACCATTGACAGGTGCTGTCTATTGATGGGATGTTTGTTCCCAGGTGCTGTCTATTGATGGGGTTTGTGTTCCAGGGTGTTTTTTTAAATTGATGGGTGTGAGAATTTTAATTCTATCTTTTGTGATGATGTATATTGTCAACATTGTTTGTTGATCAGCTTTTTTTTCATGGGTGCAGTCCAACATGGATTATCTTTGGTATGTCTATTGATGGAGTGCTTGTAGACTCAGGCTTATAAACATTTCAGCACAAAAGGATGCCAGTCAACAAAGACCTGGACTATACTCATCCCAAATCACATTTTCCAGCTCTTGGCCCATAGCCGAGGAGGCTATGGTAACATTAATAAATGTCTAAATACTGTTTAAATGCTATGAGAGTTTCTGACTCTGACCTTTTCATGCTGTGAGTTCCAAACCCCTACCATCCTCAGAGTGATAAACCTTCATTTCAAATCTTCTTTGAGCCTTGTACCTCTTTCTTTAACTCAACGTTACCTGGTTATTGATCCCTGTACTATATCCAGTAGATGTATCATGTGCTATTGAACTGTGTTCTCCTGATATTTTCCTCCACCCATATCATTTTTATTTGTCATTGTCTGCCTGCCTCGGGGGTGAGAGTTTAAGTTTCTCCGTCACTAGAGTGGATTTATTCGTTAGAAATAGTATTTTCTTTTGTGTGTGCAGAAACATGGTTAATGGTTTCTGTTAACCTGAGTTCGCCATGTAGGAACTCTGGGGACTTTGAGGATTCAATTAAATTTAGGGTGGCACAGTAGCTCAGTGGTTAGCACTGCTGCCTCACAGCACCACGGATCTGGGTTTGATTCCAGCCTTGGATGTGAAGTTTGCACATTCGCCCTGTGAATGTGTGGGTTTCCTCCAGGTGTTCCAGTTTCCTCCCACCAGCCAAAGATGTGCAGGTGAGGCGAATTGGCCATGCTAAATTGCCCATAGTGTTTAAGGCTATGTAGGTTAGGTGCATTGGTCAGGGGTAAGAGATATGAGGGTGGGCGAATGGGTCTGGGTGAGTTGGCCTTTGAAGGGTCAGTGTGGACTTGTTGAACCAAAGGGCCTGTTCCCACACTGTAGGGATTCCATGATAACGGGTTGACTCTGGGAGAAGTGGGCTCGAACATCACTGAATATCAAATGGGCCATGACAAGAGACTGGGGGCTCTTGAAGGATTATTCTAGAACAGACAATGAGGATTTGAACATAAGGTTAGTAAATAATTGAGGATTAAAGAGAGCACGAGGTTCTGTACTATAGAAAAGAAATGGCATTGGATGCTGCTAAAGACTTCCTGCAGGTGGCAGAGCAATTCTGATGGACATAACCTAGGTCACAAAAGCCAGATAAATTCAAGTGGCAAGTGAGTTGCAAGTTGAATTTTGGCTAACACTGAGAAGACAGAAATAATTGAAGGTATAGCATTTAGATTTAGTACGGACCAGTTACCCTAACCAGTGAGGTCTCAGAACCAGTTAAAATTGAGTTATTGCTAAAGTGATTTAAATATGAGGAAAGAATGATAAAGCTGGAGATGATATTCCAAAGTACAGAAAAAAATAAGGAAATGCAGATGGAATTGAAAAGGCCGGAATTAGGGATGAAAGAGAAAATGAGAGAAGGAAAGAAACTTTAAACATAAAGTGCTGCACTTTAATAAAGTAATATCAGATGCTGATGGAGGAAGAAAATTGGGAAAATCCGAGCAATAATTTTAAATTTAAATTCATACAGGTCCTAGCAAAATTTGAGTGCAAGAATATGGAGGCATTCTTTGTCATTTGATTAAATAGTAACTCAAATGAATTGGCCAAAGAAACACTGGACACTGTCCATGCAAAGCAAATTGAACTGTAGAGCACAGGAAATTTATGCACCATTGTCAGAAGGTATTTCAATGGATTATGACTCTGTTAAAAAAAACTATAATGCATGCATATGGGTTACTGCATGAAGCACGTACGCAAAGGTTTCGAAACTTCAGGAAGTAACCTGGACAAAATACATGAAATTTGAATGGATTAAGAAAAGTAATTTTGACAGGTACTTATGTGCATTAGAAGGTAAAAACCTTCTAATGAAGAGAGCATTCTCTTGGAAGAATATAAATCCTCACTACTTTCCGTAAAAGGAACTCAGGTTGAAGACCAAAGGTTTGCAACTGTTAGACAAGCAGTCTCTAGCTGTCAGTTACGAGCTGACCCATAAAACTAGAATTTTTTTTCCATGATCTACATAAGTTCAAAAGGGATAGAAAATGGGAGATTGAAAGAACAGTAAGTATCTGGAGTAAAGAATCGATAACTGGGAATGTCTTCTCCTTAGATCAGAAAGGAAGGTACGGAAGATGGAGGTGAAAATCAAAGGTCCAACATTTCCATTGCAAATAGAAACATTGAAGCATAGAAAATAGCAGCAGCAGTAGGCCATTCAGCCCTTCAAACCTGTTCTACCATTCAATTTCATCATTGCTAATGATTCAACTTCGTACCTTTTCCTGCTTTCTTCCCATATCCTTTGGTCCCTTTAGCCCGAAGCACTTGTATCTATTTTCTTCTTGAAAATATTTAATGTTTTGGCCTCAGCCACTTTCTGTGGCAGAAAATTCCACAGGCTCATCACTCTCTGGGTGAAGACATATCACCTCAACTCAGTCCCAAATGGCCTTCCCCAGTTCCTCAGATCGGCTCCCCAGTCATCAGAACATCTTTCCTGCAACCTTATAAATGGGATACATTTATTTAGGATGCCAGATATTGCAAGAGAAGCTCATGGGAATTATTGGGGTTTAGACCATAAGACCATAAGACAAAGGAGTGGAAGTAAGGCCATTCGGTCCACTCTGCCACTTAATCATGGCTGATGGGCATTTCAACGCCACTTACCCACACTCTCCCCATACCCCTTAATTCCTTGCAAGATCAAGAATTTATCAATCTCTGCCTCGGAGACATTTAATATTCCAGCCTCCACTGTGCTTCATGGCAATGAATTCCACATGCCCACCATTCTCTGGCTGAATAAATGTCTCCTCATCTCCATTCTAAATTGACCCCCTCTAATTCTAAGGCTGTGCCAATGGGTCCTAGTCTCCCCATCTAATGGAAACAACTTCCCAGTTTGTGAGAGTAAGTCTGAAAAGGAAACGAAAAAGTGAAATGCCATTGACCAAATTGTAGGTTTAACTGAGTAGGTTTAAGAGAGTAGATAGTAAAATGGCTCTAAAGGACTTTTGTTCAAAGGGAAGATAACCCTTTTTTCTTCAAATGAGGCATCTAAATTGCTAATTACATTTAGGTTGCAGAAAAAGCTTACACTCTCTGGCTGGAGATGGATTTAGTTTCTCTCCAGAAATTTCAACAAAGATCAAAGTGTTGGTAAATGGGAAAGTTGAAGAATATATTCCAGGTCCATTTTACAAATTGAAGTGTAACTTGCTGTCTGGACAGGTGGTAGTCAGGGTAGTTAAGAAATTACTAGATGAAATTGGTTTACTCCTGGCGAATGATTTAAAATGAGTGAAAGTTATAGATTTGTCAATAATCGCAGAAAAAAATAAGAAATGCAGATGGAATTGAAAAGGCTGGCATTAGGGATGAAAAAGAGATTGAGAAAAGGAAAGAGACTTTAAACTTAAAATACTGGAGTTTAAAATTAGAAATAGCAGATGCTGATGCAAATCCTATTGACAATTTAAAGTCTCGCAAGGAAATGTTTAGGTTTGTACAGGTCGCAGAAAATCCAAGTGAGTCTAAATAGATGAAACAATAACAAAACCAAGTTCCATGTATTTTCCATGTATGTAGTGACCAGAGCAATGGCTAAACGAAGTTTATCACCAGAGATCACTGTAATGCCACAGTTGAATATTCAGACAGACCAAACACTATTTAAGAATTAGGACAATTCCAAAGAAGTGTTTGGTATATCCCCATTGATTAAAGTTCAGGAAGCATATTCAGAGTTGAGTAAGTTAGCTCACAGCTCACACTGAGGCTGTGGCTAAAGGAATTCCAGAGTGTTATTATATGCAAAACAGTTCTGATAAGGAAGTGGAGACAACCTCACAGACCTGCAGATGAAAAGTGGATGATTGTTCTTCAAATGATGGTACTGCCCAGATATTGCGAATGAAGTGTCATATTGCATGAAATTCGTATGGCAGAACACAGAAAAATGGAAAATGCAGGTATCAAAAGCAGTATATTTGACATCGAGAGGACTTCATAATCGTGTAGTGCAATTCTGTAATGTATTATACACAAGATGTCATAGGAAAATTTAAATTAAAACAATACTTCTGATACCTTTACCGGTTTTACAAGAAACATTCAAACAGGTGTTAGGAAATTTTCTAAATCCATTATTAAAAATGAAAGCAATACTCTCTAGGTAATGCGTTTTGTTGCAACGATTCAATGGAAAGATTATTCATATTGCTGGAAAAGATAATATCTCAGGATCACAGAATTGTTGTGGTGCAGAAGGAAACTGTTCAGCCCATTATGCTTGCAACAGTTCTATGACCTAGTACCAGTCTCCTGCCTTTTCCCCATCTCCCTGCATAGCTTTACTATCTAAATAATCATTTAATAACTTCTTGGAAGCCTCAATTGAACCTGCCTCCATCATTTTTCCAGGCAGAGCATTCTATATCCAAACTACTCACTAATATGGACAATCGCAGATATATTGTTCCAAGTGTAAAACAATGGAATAAGTTAAAGATTTCAGAATTGCTGAAAAGTTGCATAAGGTTGGATATGTGGGGAGGAAGGACGAATGGATGCAAGTCTCATTTTTTGTTGTTTATGTATGATACCTTGAAATGAAATGCATTCCTGCAATGCTGTTTAACCTGATGTAAAGCTGGTGTCATATAAAGATCACATCTCTTTATTCTTTCTTGTTTTGGATAGTTGGTCAAAATGGGAAAGGGACTGCTTTAAACCTGTGGAGGAGATGCTGGATTTTTAAAAACAAGTTACTGGAACACATTGTGAGTTGTGTTTGCACTATTGCTTTGTTCAAGCAGTGAGGGAAGATGTTCAAAACTTAATGTCATGATTAAGTCAGCATTGACCTGGTAGACACTGAGAGTGGGAAATTATAATGAGGAAAGGAGGAGTAGCTGAATAAATACTTTAAATCAGTCTTTGTGGCACAATACAATAATAGTATTCCAAAAATGCTAAATAAGTAAGGGGATAAAAGAAGAAAGGAAAAATTTACAATCACTATCATTAGAGAAAAAATACCAAAGAATATAATAGGGCTAAAGACCGATTAATCACATGGACCTGATGGGTTGCAGCTAGTACATTAAAGGAAGTAGTTACAAAGATAAAGGATGCACTGATTGAAATCTTTCAAGAATTCTTAGATTCTGTAAAATCTTGGAGGATTGGAAAACTCCAGCTAGTCTCTCTTCATAACTGAATCACTCGAGCCCAGGCAAAATCCTGTTGAATAGTTTCCTTAGTTCCTCTAGAGGAATTTCTATAGCATGTAGATAAGAACTGCACATCGTACTCCAGCTGTGGCATAATATACATTATATAACTAACAATACATAACATTATATTCAGTTTCATCATAACTTCCCTGCAATTGTATTCAATGCCTTGATTAATAAAAGTAAGTATTCTATGTGCCTTCTTAACAACCTTATCTACCTGCTCTGCTGCCTTCAAGGACCTATAGACATGCACACCAAGGTCCCTCTGATCTTCTGTTCTTCCTAGAGTGCTACCATTCAATTAGTCCTCCCAAAATGCAACACCTCACACCTCTCAGGATTGAATTTCATTTCCCACTATTCAACCCATTTGACCAGTCAATTCAGGCTTTCCTCCTCATTGTTTACAAACACCACCAATTTTCAAATAATCTGTAAACTTATTGACCATATTTCTTACATTCATGTCTACATCATTAATGTACACAACAAACAGCAAAGAACCCTGTGGTACACCACTGGACACAAGCATTCAGTCACAAGAGTACTCTTTGATCATCACCCTCTGACCCTAAGCCAAGTTTGGATCCAATTTGAAAGATTTCCATGAAACCCATGCGCTGTTACATTCTTAACCAGCTTGTCATGCAATATCTCATCAAACCTTACTGAAGTCCATCTACACCAACGGTATTACTCTAATCTACACCTCTACTTCACTCAGCAAATTCAATCCAATTTGTTAGACGACATCCACCTTGGAAGGCCATATTGACTATCATTGATTAATCCTTGCTTCTCCAGTGGAAATGAACTCTGTTTCTCAGAATTTTAATATCATCTTGCATGATGTGTACTGATAAAATATGTATTCCCAGGTGCTGTCCATTGATTGGGTGCATGTTCCTGGTTGCTGTCTATTGATGGGGTGAGTGTTCCCGGGTGGTATCTATTGATGAGGTGAGTGTTCCCGGGTGGTATCTATTGATGGAGTGAGTGTTCCCGGGTGGTATCTATTGATGGAGTGAGTGTTCCCGGGTGCTGTCTATTGATGGGGTAAGTGTTCCCGGGTGGTATCTATTGATGGGGTGAGTGTTCCCGGGTGCTGTATATTGATGGGGTGAGTGTTCCTGGGTGGTATCTATTGATGGAGTGAGTGTTCCCGGGTGCTGTCTATTGATGGGGTGAGTGTTCCCGGGTGGTATCTATTGATGGAGTGAGTGATCCCGGGTGGTATCTATTGATGGGGTGTATGATCTCGGGTGCTGTCTATTGATGGGGTGAGTGTTCCCGGGTGGTATCTATTGATGGAGTGAGTGATCCCGGGTGGTATCTATTGATGGGGTGTATGATCTCGGGTGCTGTCTATTGATGGGGTGAGTGTTCCCGGGTGGTATCTATTGATGGGTTGAGTGTTCCCGGGTGCTGTCTATTCATGGGGTGAGTGTTCCCGGGTGCTGTCTATTCATGGGGTGAGTGTTCCCGGGTGCTGTCTATTGATGGAGTGAGTGTTCCCGGGTGGTATCTATTGATGGGGTGAGTGTTCCTGGGTGCTGTCTATTGATGGGGTGAGTGTACCCGGGTGCTGTCTATTCATGGGGTGAGTGTTCCCGGGTGGTATCTATTGATGGGGTGAGTGTTCCCGGGTGCTATCTAATGATGGAGTGAGTGTTTCCAGGTGGTATCTATTGATGGGGTGAGTGTTCCCGGGTGGTATCTATTGATGGGGTGAGTGTTCCCGGGTGCTATCTAATGATGGAGTGAGTGTTCCCGGGTGCTGTCTATTCATGGGGTGAGTGTTCCCGGGTGGTATCTATTGATGGGGTGAGTGTTCCCGGGTGCTGTCTATTCATGGGGTGAGTGTTCCCGGGTGCTGTCTATTGATGGAGTGAGTGTTCCCGGGTGCTGAATATTCATGGGGTGAGTGTTCCCGGGTGCTGTCTATTCATGGAGTGAGTGTTCCTGGGTGCTGTCTATTGATGGCGTGAGTGTTCCCGGGTGCTATCTATTGATGGGGTGTGCGTTCCTGGGTGCGGTCTATTGATGCATGCGTGTTCCCGGGTGCTATCTATTGATGGGGTGTATGTTCCCGGGTGCTATCTATTGATGGGGTGTGTGTTCCTGGGTGCGGTCTATTGATGCATGTGTGTTCCCGGGTGCTATCTATTGATGGGGTGTGTGTTCCCGGGTGCTATCTATTGATGGGGTGTGTGTTCCCGGGTGCTATCTATTGACAGGGTGTGTGTTCCCGGGTGCTGTCTATTGATGCGTGTGTGTTCCCGGGTGCTGTCTATTGATGCGTGTGTGTTCCCGGGTGCGGTCTATTGATGCGTGTGTTTTCCTGGGTGCGGTCTATTGATGTGTGTGTGTTCCCGGGTGCTATCTATTGATGGGGTGTGTGTTCCTGGGTGCGGTCTATTGATGAGTGTGTGTTCCTGGATGCGGTCTATTGATGTGTGTGTGTTCCTGGATGCTATCTATTGATGGGGTGTGTGTTCCTGGGTACGGTCTATTGATGTGTGTGTGTTCCCGGGTGCGGTCTATTGATGTGTGTGTGTTCCTGGGTGCGGTCTATTGATGTGTGTGTGTTCCTGGATGCGGTCTATTGATGTGTGTGTGTTCCTGGATGCGGTCTATTGATGTGTGTGTGTTCCTGGATGCGGTCTATTGATGTGTGTGTGTGTTCCTGGATGCGGTCTATTGATGTGTGTGTGTTCCCGGGTGCGGTCTATTGGTGTGTGTGTGTTCCTAGGTGCGGTCTATTGATGCGTGTGTGTTCCCGGGTGCGGTCTATTGATGCGTGTGTGTTCCCGGGTGCGGTCTATTGATGCGTGTGTGTTCCTGGGTGCGGTCTATTGATGCGTGTGTGTTCCTGGATGCGGTCTATTGATGTGTGTGTGTTCCCGGGTGCGGTCTATTGATGTGTGTGTGTTCCTGGATGCGGTCTATTGATGTGTGTGTGTTCCTGGATGCGGTCTATTGATGTGTGTGTGTGTTCCTGGATGCGGTCTATTGATGTGTGTGTGTGTTCCTGGATGCGGTCTATTGATGCAGTACGGTTATCGATTGTTGTCCATTCATGGAGTGTGTGCTCCTCGATGCTGTCGATTGATGGGGTGCGAGTTTGTGGTTACAGAGTCATAGAGATGTACAGCATGGAAATAAACCCTTCGGTCCAATGCATCCATGCCGATCAGATATCCTAACCTAATTTAGTTCCATTTGCCAGTACTTGGCCCATATCCCTCTAAACTCTTCTTATTCATATACCCATCCAGATATCATTTAAATGTTGTAATTGTACCAGCTTCCACCACTTCCTTGACAGCTCATTCTGTACAGGCACCACCCTCTGTGTGAAAAATTTGCCCCTTAGGTCCCTTTTAAATCTGACTCCTCTCACCCTAAACCTATGCCCCTCTAGTTCTGGACTCCCCCACTTCAGGGAAAAGACCTTAACTATTTATCCTATCCATGCCCCTCGTGGTTTTATAAACCTCTATAAGGTCACCACTCAGCCTCCGATGCTCCAGGGAAAACCGCTCCAGCCTATTCGGTCTATCCCGATAGCTCAAATCTCCAACCCTGGTAACATCCTTGTCAATCTTTTCTGAACCCTTTCAAGTTTCACAACATCCTTCCGAGAGGAAGGAGACCAGAATTGCATGCAATATTCCAAAAGTTGATGTCGACTGATGAGGTGCAGGTTCTGCCTGTTGATAGGGTGTATTTTCTTGGGTGCTGTCTATTGATGGGATGTGTGTTCCTGGGTGTTGTCAATTAATGTGTATTCCCAGGCGAACATAAACATAGGGCAGTACAGCACAGGAACAGGCCTTGCGGCCTACCAATTCTGTGCTGATCATGATGGTATTCTAAATTAATACTATCTGCCTGCTCATGGTCCATATCCTTCTATTCTCTGCCTGTTTGTGTGTCTATCTAAATGCCTCTTAAACTTTGCTAACATATCTGCCTCTACCACCTCCCCTGCCAACATGCTCCATGCACCTACCACCCTCACTGTAAACAACCTTTCTCACACATCTTTAAACTTGCCCCCTCTCATCTTAAGTGTCTAGGTTAGAGTGGTGCTGAAAAAGCACAGCAGGTCAGGCAGCATCCGAGGAGCAGGAAAATCAAAGTTTTGGGCAAAAGCCCTTCATCAGGATTCCTGATGAAGGGCTTTTGCCTGAAACGTCGATTTTCCTGCTCCTCAGATGCTGCCTAACCTGCTATGCTTTTCCACACACCACTCTAACCTAGACACTGATTTTCAGTATCTGCAGTCTTCACTTTTGCCCTCTCACCTTAAACCTATGCCCCCTAGTATTTGACACTTCCACCCTCCAACTATCCATAATGCTCATAATTTTAGATACTTCTATCGTAAAAGCTCTCCTTATTGCTAACACATTCCAATCCAGGTAACATCCTGGTAAAGCTCTTTTGCACCATCTCCACAGCCTTTGCATCCTTCCTATTGTGTGGTGATTAGAACTGCACACAATACTCCAAACGTGGCTGAACTAAATTCTCATACAGCTGCAACATGACTTGCCTACTTTTATAGTCAGTGCCCTAACCGATGGAGATAAGCATGCCGTATGCCTTCTTCATCACCTAAAGGTCTGGCTATTTAGTTTACTTTCTGTTTATTGATGGGGTGTGTGTTTCTGTGATTCTATATTCAAGACTGAGATTGATTAACTTTAGACTGAAGGGAAATGGGGGAGAGCAGTAGAAATTCAAGTTGACAGCCATGATCTTTCCAAACAATGAAGCAGACAGGAAGAACAGGACTGTGTACACCTGCGTCCTTCTCTCGTGGCCTCATGATGGGATTTTGCAAGCTACTCTGACTGTGCTTCCTCTGTACTGGTTCATCTGTTGGCGTGGCCATTGCAAGTTTTTGAGATTCACATTTAAATCAAGGTGTAATCTGTTATCCCAAAGATACTAGCAAGCCCCCAGTTGTTTGGGAGCTAAAATTAAAAGGAGGAATTGCAATTTTAAAGGCAGCCTCCTTCATCCTCCATGGAAGTAAGCCTGTTTTATCTGTGGCAAAAGTTGAAGTGCTGGGTTTATTTGCACATTTTGTAGTGGTTTTGAAAGAATCACACCTTCAGTGAAGTTTGACAAAGCTTTACCACACTCAGACAGAGGTAATTTAAAGCCTTCAGAGCCTGTAATTTACAGCACAGATGCATGAGGGCACCTGAGGCTGGAAGGCACAAGCGACAATGTAACCTCGGTCCCACTCCCAGGCACATTGCTACATTAGGGGACAGCAGAAACAAAGGGGCCGCTCTCCTTAATTATTCATTAAACACGACTGGTTTGCAGAAACACAGGGCAAAAACACTTACAGTTCTGCAGTTCCCCAAATCCAATCTAAACAGGAAAACAAACCAACCAACAAAATAAGCTAATCTCCCCACACGCACTGTGAAAATGCATTGCAACGGACAGATTGTAATTAAATCCACACATTACTGTATTGCCCAACATAGAATCCTTGTTTCACTTACCTACAATCTATCCATGCACGGCAAGGATCGGTTTAGCTGTCCTCCCTGTCTCTTTAATTTATCTAAGACAATGTTAGCTCCACCCTGTGCCAGGAACTAGCAGATAAGTTCCTCATTTCCATCAGAGGGCAGTTTTTATTTAAATTAATATGTATTTAAACATCCATTGCTGCCCCCTTCTGTTTGCTGTACCTAGTGCCTCAAGTTATTTGCCCAAACAACCTGTTCAAACAACCTGTTATGATACATCCTGGGAGGTAGGTTTGCTACCACTCTTCGGGGGGGTTTAAACTAATTTGGCAGGGGGATGGGATCTGAACTTGTAGTCCAGCAAGTAGGCTAGCTGTTTGTCAGGATGTCCAAGAATGTAGGGAGGCTGTTGAGAAGGTAGCACTGACAGGGAGTACTTGCGGACACAGAGATGGGCTCAAGAAGTGTGTATACTTCAATGCAAGGAGTATCAGAAATAAGGTGAACTTAAGGCGTGGATCAGTACCTGGGACTACCATGTTGTGGCCATCACGGAAACGTGGATAGAAGAGGGACAGGAATGGTTGTTGGAGGTTCCTGGTTACAGATGTTTCAGTAAGATTAGGGAGGGTGGTAAAAAAGGAGGGGGGTGGCATTGCTAATTAGAAATGGTATAACGGCTGCAGAAAGGCAGTTCGAGGG
>NC_057724.1:3634967-3698093 GCF_004010195.1 Chiloscyllium plagiosum
TTACAAGGGGACATAAATTTAAGTGAAGGGTGGAAGGTATAGGGGAGATGTCAGGGGTAGGTTCTTTACCCAGAGAGTGGTGGGGGCATGGAATGCGCTGCCTGTGGTAGTGGTAGAGTCAGAATCTTTGGTGACCTTTAAGCGGCAATTGGATAGGTACATGGATGGGTGCTTAAGCTAGGACAAATGTTCGGCACAACATCGTGGGCCGAAGGGCCTGTTCTGTGCTGTATTGTTCTATGTTTTATCCCTTGAGTAGGTGGGACTTGAACACTTGCCTCCTGGCCCAGAGGTGGGAACACTACCACTGCAGCACAAATGCCCTCACAAACAAGTGCCCTGAAACTGATCACTGATGTTCACGCTAGATGTAAACCTGTAGCTCTGAGGTAATATTGAATCAGAAGGTAATTCATCTATGCTGTCATCACAGGCATAAAAGATGGAAGATTTTCCAAAGAGCAAACATTTTACAATAGAAAGGTTAACAGGAAGTTTTGGTGCCCAATTCTATAGATCCCTGAAAGTGTGAGCACAGGTAGAACGAGCATATCAATGGTTGTCGAAAAGCATGGTGCTGGAAAAGCACAGCCGGTCAGGCAGCATCTGAGGAGCAAGAGAGTTTCAAGCATAAGCTCTTCATCAGGATGAAAAGCTAATGCTCGAAATGCCGACTCTCCTGCTCCTCGGAAGCTGCCTGACCTGCTGTGCTTTTCCAGCACCACACTTTTCGACTCTGATCTCCAGCATCTGTTGTCCACACTTTCTCCATATCAATGGTTGCCTTTGTTAGCCAGGGTGTCGAATATAGGAGCAACTTTATAAAACATTCGTTAGGCCGCAGATGGATGTGTGCAGTTCTAGTCATTAGTAGGATGTGATTGCACTGGAAGGGTGCAAAAGACCTTCACCAGGATGTTGCCTGGGAGGGCAAGTCTCAGTTATGAGGAGAGACTGGGTAAGCTGTGTTTGCTTTCTTTGGAGCTGTGGGATATAGGTAAATTAATGTTACTTCTGCAATTCTGCAATTATAATTGATTATATAAAAGTAAATGAACTCACACCAGTGTGTAATTGTTTTAGCCAAGAGCTGAGTCAACAAGAATGGAAACATGTGGAGGAAATATATAATTGTTTTTGTATTAGCTAAAATTGTATGCCAGCATGAAACGTGATTGCAAAACAATGGTAGATATTACGGGCAAATAGATAAGATGTTGTGAGGGGATGAAGTTAAGCTAGATACGCCTGTACAAACAGTAAGTATAAACATCTGTTTCCCATTTTTACAGAAACACAGGAACAAACCCCAATTAAAAGGGCTTAGTGATAAGATGCTGTGAGGGGCAGCACAGATGGAGGGAGTAGATAATGGTAAGCAAAGGATGGGATGAGGTCAAATGGCCTTGTGAGGTCAGAAATAAGCATTTTGTCACAGACAAGGCCGGATAAGGCAAGAGATAAACAGGGGTAATGGGGCCAGTCTTAGGGAAGTGGAGGATGTAAACAGGGGAGGAGCAATGTAAAACAAATGAAACCAAATTATATAAATGTTGTGTATGAATTGAATTTGGTGTGTATGTCCTCTGCCTTATAGGCACTGGACATCACACCCACTTGCAAGTGTGAAATAAATGACACTACTGATTCAGATCTTGTCTCGGACTGAAATTATTGAAGTGAGTGAGCTTTGTTTCTCACAGAGCAGAGGGAGCTGAGGGGAGAATCTGATTGAGGTAAACAAAATTATGAGATGTGTAGAATGTGAAGAGGGCACCTGAGGCTGGAATGCACAAGCGACAATATAACCTCGGTCCCACTCCCAGGCACATTGCTACATTAGGGGACAGCAGAAACAAAGAGGCCCCTCTCCTTCATTATTCATTAAACACGACTGGTTTGCAGAAACACAGGGCAAAAACACTTACAGTTCTGCAGTTCCCCAAATCCAATCTAAACAGGAAAACAAACCAACCAACAAAATAAGCTAGTCTCCCCACATTCCTCATGGGAATCTTTACCCCATGGCAGGCATGTCTAAGACCAGAGGGCAAAGTTTAAGGTGTGAAATAAACAGTTTAGAGGGAATCTGAGAAAAGTTTTCTTTTATTTAGAGGATGACTCCCAGAGTTATCTGGACTATACATCCTCACATTCCACTTCCTGTAAGAACTCCATCCCGTTCTTCCGGTTTGGCTGCTCTGATGATGCTAGCTTCCATAGGGCCTCAGAAATGTCCACCTTTTTCCTCAACCCAAGAATTCCCCACCACGGTGGATGACCAGGCCTTGAGCTGTGTTCGACCCATCTCCTGCACTTCCGCCCTCACTCCTTCTCTTCCCTCCCACAACAATGATAGGATCACCCTGGTCCTCACTTACCATCCCACCAGCCTCTGCATCCCAATAGATCATTAGCTGCCATTTCTGGCACGTGCTGCAGGACACCGCAACCAGACACATTCCCTTGTCAGCCTTCCGCAGGGACCGTTCCCCTTTGACACTCCAATGTAGTCCTCAACTCCCAACATCTCCTCACATCCCAACAGCACCTTCCCATGCAACCACAAAAGGTGTAACACCTGCCCATTTACTTCTTCCCTCGTTATTGTACAAGGTGCCAGAGACACCTTCCAAAATGAAACAGCAACTTACCTGTACTTCACTCAATGCCTTATTTGCTGGTCACAATGTTTCTCCTCTACATTAGGGAGATAAAACACAGGCTGGGTGACCACTTTGCAGAACACCTATGCTCTCCCGGTAAAAATGATCCTGACCTTCCAATTGCTGGCCACTTCAACACACCAAGTGTTCCCATGGCAACATTTCTGTTGCAGGCCTGCTGCAGTGTTCCCGCAATCCTCAGTACAAGCTTGAAGAACAACATCTCATTTCACTTGGGGACACTGCAGCCTCTCAGAATCAATATCGAGTTTAATAACTTTAGAGCCTGATTCCATTCTTCCATGATTTTTATCCACCCCACACTAGTTCTGTTGTGACATGGATTGCTTTGAGCACAGTCATTCATTGCCATGTACTCGTGGGCCCATTATATGGTGTAATTTCATCACTGCTCTTCCATTCTCTCCTATGCTTAGGTCTTATTATCATTTATTCAGTTTTTCTTCTGTTCAAGTCTGCTATCCATAACCTTCTCGTGTACTTACCCCTTTCATATCTCTGTCTCTCTCACTGGGCTCCGTCTCCACCGACCTGCCCACCTCTCCCCTTCCCTCCAATCCTAATGTCATCTCCAGCATAAATATCACTTTCTCCTCGCTGCCAGCAATACTGAAGACAGGTCACCGGCCTTGCAACGTGAAATCTGTTTTCTTCCCACAGATGCTGTTAGACCTACTACATTTCACCAGTAATTTGTGTTTGTTTCAGATCTCCAGGATCCGTAGTCAGTCTAATTAGTAATTTTGCAGAAGATACAAAGATTGGTGGAGTTGCGATGAGGATTGTTAGAGGATACAGCAGGATATAGATCAGTTGGAGGTTTGGGCAGACAAATAGCCTGCTCCTCGGATGCTGCCTGACCTGCTGTACTTTTCCAGCACCACTCTAATCTAGACTCTGATTTACAGCATCTGCAGTCCTTGTTTTTACCTAAATAGCAGATGGAGTTTAGATCATGGAAACAGACACTTCAGCCCATCAAGTCCACACCAACCCTCCGAAGGGTAACCCACCCAGACTCATTTCCCTACATTTACCCCTGACTAATGCACCTAACACCATGAGCAATTTCCCATGGTCAATTCACCTGACCTGCACATCTTTTGGAATGTGGGAGGACACCAGAGCACCCGGAGGAAACCCACACAGATACGGGGAGAATATGCAAAGTCCACACAGGTGCCTGAGGCTGAAATCGAACCTAGGTCCCTAGTACTGTGCAGCAGTGCTAACCACTGAGGCCACAGTGCCACCAATCTGGACAAATGTGAGATAATGCATTTTGGAAGGTCAAGTACAGGTGGAAATTATAAAGCAAATGGCAGAACCCTTAGGAGTATTTATTGCAGAAGGATCTGGGTGTGCAGGTCCATAGATCACTGAAGGTGGCCGCACAGGTAGACAAGGTAGTCAAGATGTCTTACGGCATGCCTGCCTTCACTGGAAGGGGCATTGAGTCTAAGAATAAACAAGTTATGCTGCAGCTTTATAGAACTTTAGTTAGGCCACACTTTCAATATTGCGCACAATTCTGGTCACCACACTACCAGAAGGATGTGGATCCTTTGGACAGGTACAGAAAAGGTTTACCAGGATGTTGCCTGGAATGGGGAATTTTAGCTACGCAAAAGGTTGGATAGATTGGCTTGTTTTTACTGAAATTCAGGAAATAAGGGGCGACCTCATAGAAGTTTATAAGATTGTGAACAGCCAAGGATAGAGTGGAAAGTATGAGGCTTTTTCTTCAGGTGGAGGGGTCAATTACTTGGAGACACGGGTTCAAGGTATGAGGGGGGGTAGTTTAAAAGAGATGTGTGAGGTAATTTTTTTTCACAGAAAGGGTGATGAATGCCAGAACGCACCATCAGAGGACATGGTGGAAACAGACACAATAGCAGAATTCAAGAAGCACCATGACAAATACACAAATAGGAAGGGAATAGAGGGATATGGATCCTGGAAGTGAAGACAGTTTTAGTACGGAAGGGCAAAATGTGGTGCCGCAGGCTTGGAGGGCCAAATGGCCTGTTCCTGTGCTGTATTTTTCTTTGTTCACCTGCCGATCTATGCTTTACATTGGTGAATATAGAACATGTTGCCTGACAAGCTGGTGGAGGCAGATACACTTGCAATATTTAAATATGCCAGAACATAGAAGGTAATGGTTCAAGTCCAAGGAAAAGATTGTGACTGCAAGAGCTGCTCATTTTTTGAGGTATTTTAGATGTTGGAGGTGGTTTCCTCGAATTCCAGGAGCAGTCATTTATAAGCTGTTGCATTGTTTGGGAACATGGAGGATAAAAGATCAAAGCAGTGGCCCTTGAAAAAGGAGGGAGAGAGACAATAGCAGAGACCACATGGTCAGAGAAAGAAACCTACACTGCTGTCTGACACAGCAGTGAATCTGCACAGCTACTATTTGGGTTCAAATATCTCTGGACATCAGAGTGCATCTAAGAAAAATGAACAAATAGCAAAATTCACAGCTGACCTGGGAGGAACCAATGTGGGAGAGCTCACAATACAGAAGAAGCTAAGTGTGTTGTTTTTAAGTGTACCCTTGCAAAAAATCTACAACAGTGAGTAGAGTGGATTCTTTTTTGATTATGTGTTTTATTGAGATCTGTCTCTTGATTAAATTTTTAAAATATAAAACATAGGTACTAAGTTAGCCTGGAGCATTGATTTTAGAGCAGTAAGATGGTCTGTAGATTATTAAATAGCAAAGATCGCCTTCAGTAGAGTGATGTGCTCTTCCTGTTGGAAGTGGGAGATTAGGGAGAGTTTCCATGTTACTGATAATTATGTCTGCAGTAAGTGTGTTTGGTTGCAAATCTGATCAGATCGCATGATTCATTTGGAGCAGCATTTAGAGGCAATGAGAAATTTATTGGAGCTAGGGGATTTGATGAATGGCAGTTATAAGAAAGGAGAAAAACCACTGATACAGTCAGGTAGCTGGGTTACCTCAGGAAAGATAGGAGAGGGAGGCAGGTAGTGCAGGAGTCTCCTGTGGCTATCCCCAACAAGTATGCTGTTTTGGAAAACATAGGGGATGATGCATTTTTAGGGGAATGTAGCAGGAACAGGCAAGCTTCTGGTACTAAGACTGGCTCTCATGTAATGAGGTATACACCAGATTGCAAGCAATTGATTGTGATAGGGGACTCACTAGTCAGAGGCACAGACAGACGTGTCTGTGGCCAACGCGAAAAATCAGAATGTTGCCTTCCTGGTCCCAGGATCAAGGATATCACAATGACAGTGCAGAATATTCTCAAAGGGGAGAGGGACCGCAGGAGGTCATTGTGCATATTGGAACTAATGACATAGGAAGGGAAAAGGATGAGATTCTGAAGCGAGAATCTGCAAAGTTAGGCAGGAATTTAAAAAGGACATCCTTGAGGGTAGTAATATCTGGATTACTCCTGGTGCTACAAGCTACAAAATAGGAGGATAGAGCAGATGAATGCATGGCTGAGGAGCTTGTGTATGGGAGAAGGGTTCACATTTTTGGATCATTGGAACTTTTTCTGGGGTAGAGATGAACCTGTATAAGAAGGACGGATTGCACCTAAACTGGAAGGGGACTATTATACTGGCAGGGAGATTTGCCAGGAGGAAGGTCAATTTTGACAGTATTGGGCAAAAACTTTCAAAAGTTGATTGGGGGCGATATTCACAAGTAAATGGATGGCTGGAAAATGGGAAACCTTCAAAACAGAGATAATGAGTGTCCAGAGACAGTATGTTCCTGTTAGGGTGAAAGGCAAGACTGGTATGTGTAGGGAATGCTGGATGACTAAAGAAATAGAGGTGACATTTCCGAGACGATTGGTCAACTCTATAAATGTGTGTGGGGAACAACCAAAGCCTCCGAGCACAGACCAAACTCCAAGTATACAAAACTGTAGTTCTCATCAACCTTCCTATGACACTGAGTCATGTACATGTTTAACAACGTCATGTACATGTTTCAGAGCACTTCCACCAGCACAGCCTCCACAGGATCCTCAATATCCACTTACAGCAGCGCATCACAGACATTGAGATCCTTTAAACAGCCAACATCATTGTGAAGGTTTGAGCTACAGGGACAGGCTAGTTTCCCTGGAGTGTCGGAGGCTCAGGGCTGGCCTTGTAGAGGTTTATAAAATCTTGGGGGGCATGGATAGTGTGAATAGTCAAGGTCTTTTTTCCCAGGGTAGGGGAATCCAAAACTAGAGGGCATAAGTTTAAAGTGAGAGGGAAAAGATTTAAAATGGAGGTAAGGGGGCAACTTTTTCATGCAAAGGGTGGTGTGTATATGGAAGTGATCTGTCAGAGGAAATGGTGGAAGCTGATACAATAACAACATTTAAAAGGCATCTGGATGTGTATGAATAGGAAGGGGTTAGAGGGATATGGGCCAAATGCTGGCAAACAGGACCAGATTAATTTGGGATATCAGATTGGCATGGACAAATCAGACCAAAGGGTCTGTTTCCCTGCTGTCCAATTCTATGACTTGAAACATCCAACATCACTAGCATTAAGAACACCTTCCTGCAAAGTCTTTCCAAGATTGCATTTCACAGAGAGCTGAACACTGGTATTTGGAACAGAGAGACTACAGGCAAATGTTTTATAGCATCCCTGAAGAAGTCATGTTCTGGGCCATGTTGACTATTACTGTGTGAAATCCAGGATTTGATCACAATGGTGATGCTATATCAGGAGTACACCAGATGCCTTTGAGACTGAGTGAAAAGCAGCATGAAACAACAATGACAGAGAGGGGTAGATCAAATTGTGCCCAGCAGGGATGATATCTTCAATTGTACCCACTTCGGAAAAATCTGATGAACACAGCCAGGCCGAACTAGCGACTAGCGGGACTACAGCCAATGAGTGTACAGCCTGTGGCTTGCCACTTCAACACACAATCCTGCTCCCATGCCACATGTCTGTCCTTGGCCTGCTGCAATGTTCCAGGGAAGCTCCAGGGAGAACAGCATCTCATCTTCCGACTAGGCACGTTACAGCCTGCCGGTCTCAACATTGAAGTCAACAACTTCAGATAATTTTATTTCATTTATTTTATTAATATATAGCTCCTAATCTCCCTATAATCTCTCTATGCACGGTCATTATCACCTCTTTACTGCTACCTTTGCTTCTGGAGCCATGACTCACCTTCTCTCAGTCTCATATAAATACCTCCCTATTTCTCTCCTTTTTTTTAGCTTTGATGTTTCAGTTAGACTCGAAACATCAGTTCTTTTCTCTCCTTACAGATGCTGCCAGACCTGCTGAGATTTTCCAGCATTTTCTCTTTTGGTTTCAGATTCCAGCATCCGCAGTAATTTGCTTTTATTTTAGCCAATGAGTGTAACCTTCCTAAAATATTCATGCATGAATAAATATCAAGAGAGAAAGTTGAAGAGAGCAAGCAGTCATTCCAGAGTCCTGGTCAGTGCTTATCCCTTATAAAATATCACTAAAACAAAACATCTCATCATTGTCACACCATTGTTTGTAGGAGCCTGCTGTGTACACATTTCCTACTACACATACTACATTACAACAATGAATGCTTTTCTGAAAATGATAACTTGCATTTTAATTATCCCTATGTATATAGATCATTCAGAGATATTCATAGGCAATGCCAAGTTACCCATTGAGGGGTCAGGTTGAGGCTGTAGGACAATGCAAAATGCTCAAACAACCGGGAGGGAAAGGTTCATCATGGCTCCTCTGTTAAATGGTAGTGGTGACTGGAACTAAGAGCAGGTATGTTGGCCAGGATTGAGCATCACTATAATTGATTAACTACTGAAAATCATCATAAATCAAAACCGGCATTATTAAAGAAACTCAGCAGATCTGGCAGCATCTGTGGAGAGAGAGGATTAGAGTTAATATTTTGTGGCCAGGGTCTTCCTCAAAGCTAAAAGCAGCTGTAAAGTTGTTTGGTTTTGTGCTATCGACAAAGAGGTGGAGGAGTAAGTGAAATAAGTGGTGAAAAGCGCAGATCAACAACAAAAGGAGTGCAAACGTTAGGAGAGGAATGCTATAGGTTAAGAGTAGGTGCTAATGGAGAAAATAGATCAGCTCGACTGAGAGATAACACATACAAACATGACATTGGGGAGAGGTGTTCACAATGGTGGATGCAGTTCAAATCTGAACATTGAGTCCTGGAGGCCTTAAGTGTCCTAAGTGGAAAAGAAGGTGTTGTTCCTCCAGCTTGTAATGGGCTTCGAGATGGAAGAATGAAGCTCCTCAAAGGTTCACTGAGCATTATATAAACACAGGAAGAACATTTCCAGTGAGTTCGGGAGTGTGTCTGAGATGAGAAATGGTGAACATCTGGAACTCTCTGTCAGAAAAGCAGCTAAGGCCAAAACATTGAATGTTTTAAGAAGGACTTAGATATGGTTCCCAGGGCTAAAGCCATTAAAGTGTCTGAGGAGAAATCAGGAATAGGATACTGAGTTGGATAATCAGGCATGATCATAATGAAAAGTGGAACAGACTCGAAAGGCCAAATGGCCTATTCTTGCTTCCATTTCTATGTTTCCATGTCTCATCATTGATTCTCCAGTTCCTCCACATTACTTTTGTCCCTGATCCTTCATACCATTGAGTCAATTTCCTCCCTCACTCTCATGTCTTGTCAATCTGTCCTCAGCTGCTGTGTCAATATTTGCTTACGCCATGAGCTGAGTCAGTATAGGTTTAACATAGCTGCCTTGGTTTTTAGACTCAAACGTAATAAAAAAATCCAGGAGTGGGCATGCTTTTCTGGTAGCTTCCTTAATGTTCCACCTTCTGCCTTGCTGTTCATTGTCCCCCGTTTCCTCACTGTTTCTGAAAATAAGAACACATGACAGTTTTCCATGCAAACGTGTTAGCTCATAATTCTGAAATGTGCAATTTTCCACTCAGTTTCACTTTCCACGTGAGATCTTGTGAAAGTATTCTGAAGATCCAACATTTATAACAGTCCCCCATCCTCCACACCCACTTTAAGACTGCCCCAGCGCACCCATCAGTTGGACCTGCAGCCGTGATTGGGCTGAACCGCTAAGTTTGTCAGTGCACCATGCCTTTTTATTGAGTTTGGAGCTTACCACGGTTCATGTTGACATGAATATATGAATTGCAGGGTAGAGTGTGTGATCCCTAAGCTTATTCTAGAGATGGAGTCCAAGGCTTGTGAGTGGATTTGGAAAATTTGGCTGTATAACACGCCTGAGGCTGTATTTCCCGCCTCAGGCGACTGACTGTGTGGAGTTTGCACGTTCTCCCCGTGTCTGCGTGGGTTTCCTCCGGGTGCTCTGGTTTCCTCCCACAGTCCAAAGATGTGCAGGGTCAGGTGAATTGGCCATACTAAAATTGCCCGTAGTGTTAGATAAGGGGTAAATGTAGGGGTATGGGTGGGTTTCGCTTCGGCGGGTCGCTGTGGACTTGTTGGGCCGAAGGGCCTGTTTCCACACTGTAATGTAATCTGTAAACACACTGTTGTTTGAGTGATCTCAGGGCTGGAGCAGGACTTGGGAGTTCTGGGAACTTTTATACAAAAAGCCTTTGGTCCAAAGCATCCAGACACAGCCCCCTGATTATTATTATGTAAGGGTTAGAGACCAAGACACTCCTACTCATAGATCCAGTACTGGCTGGACATTCTTCAGGTGTCCTTTCCCCCAAATGGGGCACTAATACTTTATTTCAGTACCAAAGTTCTTGCTTAGGCCTGTTAGGAATTAAGTAAGTCAACATTTGGAGGTAAATAATTCAGTTTATCAACTAACAGTCGTTCTAGATTTGGGAAATGTTAGGAGACAAAAAAAAAATCTTTCCACTTTTAATACCAAATCAATTAATGTTTAAGAATTTCTTGCTTGATGCGTGAGACAATTGCCTAGTTGAAAACTCGGGTGTTGAGTAGCTGAGGAGTACAGTGATAGATAAAGAAGAGGTGCTAAAAAGGCTGGCAACACTCCAGGTAAAAGGTTGCCAGGCCCCAGCGGAATGCATCCTGAATTGCTGAGACAGGTAAAAAAATAAATTGTGGAGCCATTGACAGAAATTTTCCAGGCAATTGTTAAGAAGGATCATTAGGTTTACAAAAAGAGGCATAGAGTATGAAAGCAAGGATTTGATGCCACACCTCTACAAATCATTGGTCAGATCACATCTGGAGTACTGTGTTCAGTTGTAAGCACATTATAGATGGAAGGATGGTAAAGCCCTGGAGAAAGGGCAAATACTATTTACTATAATGATACTAGGAATGAAGGTATTTAGATACAAGGAAAGATTCAAGAAATTTGGGTGGCACGGTGGCTCAGTGTTTAGCACTGTTGCCTCACAGCACCAATTCCGGCCTGGGGTACCTGTCTATGTGGAGTTTGCAAATTCTCCCCGTCTCCATGCCTGTTTCCTCTGGGTGCTCCGGTTTCCTCCCGTAATCCAAAGATGTGTAGATTTGGTGAATTGGCCACACCCATGTTGTTCAGGGATATGTGGGTTGGGGCACTAGTCAGGGTAAATGTAGAGTAGTAGGGGAATGGATCTGGGTGGATTACTCTTCGGAGGGTTGGTGTGGACTTGTTGGACCAAATGGCCTGTTTTCACACTGTAAAGATTCTAGTCTATGAAATTGAGCTTACTCTCCTTGGAGCATAGGAGTTTAAGAGGTGACCTTAATTGTGAACAATTTTGACAGGGCAAAGGAGGAAATTCTGTTTGCATTAGGTCTATGTCAAAAACTAGGGGGTCACAGTTTTGGAAATGTCAGCAAGTGATCTAGGAGTTTGATGAGGACAAAATTCTTAAAGGGTTGTGAGGTTTTGGAAAGTGATGCAGGCAGATTCATATGAGGTTTCAACAGAGAGCTAGATACATATTTGAATGTGATGAGTTTAAAGGGCTATGGAGTTAGTGCTAGATCATGGGACTAGCTGGGTACTTCTTTTGGGAACCAGTATTGACACGATGGGTTGAATGGCCTCCTTCCATATTGTAAAACTCTATGATTCTAAAAGACAATTGGTTAGGCCACTGTTGGAATATTGCGTGCACTTCTGCTTTCCTTCCAATCGGAAAGATGTTGTGAAACTTAAAAGGGTTCAGAAAAGATTTCCAAGGATGTTGCCAGGGTTGGAGGATCTGAGCTACAGGGAGAGGCTGAACAGGCTGGGGCTGTTTTCCCTGCAGTGTCAGAAGCTGAGGGGTGACCTTATGGAGGTTTATAAAAATTATGAGGGGCCTGGATAAGATAAATAGACAAAGTCTTTTCCCTGCGGTTGGGGAGTCCAGAACTAGAGGGCATAGGTTTAGGGTGAGAGGGGAAAGATATAAAAGAGACCTAAGGGGCAACTTTTTCACACAGAGGGTTGTACGTGTATGGAATGAGCTGCCAGAGGATGTGGTGGAGGCTGGTACAACTGTAACATTTAAGAGGCATTTGGATGGATATATGAATAGGAAGGGTTTGGAGGGATATGGGCCTGGTGCTGGCAGGTGGGACCAGATTGGGGTGGGATATCTGACATGGACTGGTTGGACAAAAGGGTCTGTTTCCATGCTGTACATTTCTATGACTCCATGATAATAGGGTTGGCATTCGATTCCGAAATGTCAAGCTGCATATTCTCTCGGACTCATTATTAGTCTGTTCACCCTATTTTGCAGTTACTGTTCAATTCATGTCCCCTGCTCATTGGGTCCGTTGACTACCCGCAACACTGAGGTCCTCCGAACACATAGCCTCGGTCCGCCAGAATCCCAGCATGCGCCGCGCTCTATAAGCACTGCGCGGTGACGTCAGCGCGCCCTCCTTTTTCTCTCTGCCCGGGACCGAGACGACAAGATGGTGAGTGAAGGAGCTGACGGAGCCTGAGGCCTAGGGACAATCAGCCGCCATCCGCCTTCGGTAGCTGTCACACCGGCTTCGCGAAGCAGTGCAAGCTCGCCTCCCGCGTGTGGCAGACCAGCTGGCGGGGGAATCGAGCCGAGCTGAGGGGTCGACAGCCGTATCTGAGGCTGAATCCCCGAGAGGGAGGGCCGCGGGACTGCAGTGAGATGGTGGTTGGGGGAGGGCTACCCCGGCTGGAAGGCGATTCGACAGCAGCCGGGAGGTGCCAAGGGAGCTGCCCTCCAGCAAGTCCCCCAAGAGAAAGGAATATAACAACAACTTGCATTAATGTAGCGCCTTGTCCAGAATCCGCCCTCTTTCTCCCCCCCTCCAAAAGTGGCATTGTTATCAGACGCAGTGTGACAATGAGTTACATGTGGCACTGTGACAGCAGCATTCAAACAGGCAGCTTTCAGAGGGGAAAATAAGGTGGGAGATCTATAGTGGGCTTGTAGATACTGGGCAGATGCACCTGAAGACATGGTGCAACAATTACAGAGACATGCTCAAGCAGCAGGAGTTGGAGGGAATTTACAGATATTTAACTTGATTTATTGTTGTCACATGTACTGAGACTGAAAAATGTTGCGTGCTCTACCCGGGTGCATAGTATCATAAAAATTGCTTCAGGTAGCAGAACAGAATACGGTGTTACAGATGCTGAAGGTACAGAGAGAGAGAGATCAGCATTAACATTTAAGAGGTCTGTTCAAAAGTCTGATAACAGTGGGGAAGAAGCTTTATTAAAGACCAAAAACAGTGGAAGATTTGAAAAAGTACTGGTCTTTAAATCATGTCTCTATTTAACTGGGACCTAATGCAAGGCAGCGAGGACAGACAGTGAATAGGACTGAGACAGGAGCAGGCTATTCTAACCTGCACCACCATGCCTTGTGAGATTGCCTGAGGTGCAGCATGTAGCAATAGAAGTAAGTCATCAACAGATCATTTGGGCCACAGGTAGCAATATCAGAGTGGGGAGAAGGTGACTGTGTTTATAAGATTGGAACTGGCAGATGTTAGTCTCAGATGATTTTCTTGAAGGGCACAGCAGGCTCAAAAGGCTGAATAGGAACAGCAGTAGGCTGTTCGGCTCCATGAGTCTGCCCTGCCATTCATTAGGATCATGGCTGATCTGGCACTCCATACTTCCATTTTCCTGCTTTTCCCATGTCCATAGATACCCCTACTGATCTATCTATCTCAACCTTCAATGTACTTATCAATTCTGCCCCACAGCTCTTTGTTGCAAGGAGTTGTAAAGACACTCCATGCTGTGAATAAAAAAAATTCCTCATAATTTCAGTCTTAAATTGGTGACCCTTCATTCTGAGACTGTCTTTTGGTCCTAGACTCTCCCATGAGGGAACATCCTCTCAGCATTTACCCTGCCAAGCCCCTTAAGGAACCTGTATGTTTCAATGAGATCATCTCTCATTCTTCTTAACTCTAGTGAATAGAATCTCAACTTGTTTATAGAGTCATAGAGATGTACAGCATGGAAACAGACCCTTCGGTCCAACCCGTCCATGCTGACCAGATATCCTAACCAAATCTAGTCCCACCTGCCAGCACCTGGCCCGTATCCCTCCAAACCCTTCGTATTCATATACCTATCCAAATGCCTCTTAAATGTTGCAGTTGTACCAGCCTGTCCTTCCTCTGGCAGCTCATTCCGTACACATACAACCCTCTCTATGAAAAAGTTGCCCCGTAGGTCTCTTTTATATCTTTCTCCTCTCACCCTAAACCTATGCCCTCTAGTTCTGGACTCCCCAACCCCAGAGAAAAGACTTTGTCTATTTATCCTATCCATACCCCTCATAATTTTGTAAACCTCTATAAGTCATCCCTCAGCCTCCGACGCTCCAGGGAAAACAGCCTCAGCCTCTCCCTATAGCTCAAATCCTCCAATTATCCTTGTAAATCTTTTTCTGAACCCTTTCAAGTTTCACAACATTGTTCCGATAGGAAAGAGACCGGGGTTGCATGCAATATTCCAACAGTGGCCTAACCAATGTCCTGTACAGCCGCAACATGACCTCCCAACTCCTGTACTCAATACTCTGACCAATAAAGGAAAGCATACCAAACGCTGCCTTCACTATCCTATCTACCTGCGACTCCACTTTCAAGGAGCTATGAACCTGCACTCCAAAGTCTCTTTGTTCAGCAACACTCCCTAGGACCTTACCATTAAGTGTATAAGTCCTGCTAAGATTTGCTTTCCCAAAATGCAGCACCTCGCATTTATCTGAATTAAACTCCATCTGCCACTTTTCTGCCCAATGGCTCATCTGGTGCAGATCCTGTTGTAATCTGAGGTAATCCTCTTCACTGTCCACTACACCTCCAAATTTGGTGTCATCTGCAAACTTACTAACTATACCTCTTATGCTCACATCCAAATCATTTATGAAAATGACAAAAAGTAGAGGACCCAGCACCGATCCTTGTGGCACTCCACCGGTCACAGGTCTCCAGTCTGAACAACAACCCTCCACCACCACCCTCTGTCTTCTACCTTTGAGCCAATTCTGTATCCAAATGGCTAGTTCTCCCTGTATTCCGTGAGATCTAACCTTGCTAATCAGACTCCCATGGGGAACCTTGTCGAACGCCTTACTGAAGTCCATATAGATCACATCTACTGCTCTGCCCTCATTAATCCTCTTTGTTACTTCCTCAAAAAACTCAATCAGGTTTGTGAGACATGATTTCCCATGCACAAAGTCATGTTGACTATCCCGAATCAGTCCTTGCCTTTCCAAATACATGTAGATCCTGTCCCTCAGGATTCCCTCCAAATACTTGCCCACCACAGACATCAGGCTCACTGGTCTATAGTTCCTGGCTTGTCCTTACCACCCTTCTTAAACAGTGGCACCACGTTAGCCAACCTCTAGTCTTCCGGCACCTCACCTGTGACTATTGATGATAAAATATCTCAGCAAGAAGCCCAGCAATTACTTCTCTAGCTTTCCACAGAGTTCTAGGGTACACCTGATCAGGTCCTGGGGGTTTATCCATTTCAAAAAATCCTGCACTTCCTCCTCTGTAATATGGACATTTTGCAAGATGTCACCATCTATTTCCCTACAGTCTATATCTTCCATATCCTTTTCCACAGTATAGCTTTTTCTTATCAGACAATCCTTCCATATTTAGAATAATCCTAATTAACCCACTTCTACTCCAGTTTGATCCAGCGAGGACCTATGATGAGGCATTGGAGGAAGGTGGTGTGGCCAGTTGTGCCAAAGAGTGCAGACAACTTAAGAAGAATCAAGAGGCTAGTTTAATTTTGTCACAGTCATATAGCATTTCATTTGTGATTTTAAAAGCCAATTTTAATGCCATGAGAAGGCAGGAACTAGATTGGAGAAGTTTAAGCACGGAGTTGTGGAAAAGTTGATACGGGCTTTGAAGGCATTTTACAACTTGAGGAGAGGGTTTTTGTTTTTCTTATGGAAAGGTAATGACAGCTTTGGAGACGGGAGGTAAGTACCCAAGGGGGGGCAGACAATTGTTAAAGTACCAGTGTTATGGAGACCGGGAAGGGAATTGGGATATACAGTAATTTAGTGTTAATAAGAGAGAGCAGAGGTGGGCCTTTGTGTACTAAATGAGCTCAAACAGAGCATTGGGAGTGATAGGGCAGAAGATGAATAAGATGTGAGTTTAGGACTCTGGACCATAAGGGGAGTTTTGGTCAGGTGAGCCAGTGAATGGAGGAAAATGATGGGTGCTTAATGGATTCATAATCTTGGTCTCAAAGAGAGCCGGGAAATGGATAAACCTGTTGTCTACCATGTCCATTCAAATCTACGTGGCTTGCATCTGAATCATAGACTTGTGGCCAACCATTTTTCAGACAAGCCTGCTGTGTTGGCTCATAATGATTTTCCATTCTGTCTGGTCGATTGTCCTAGGAACCTGGGCTGTCAAAAAGGGCTGTTGGGCCAGGGTCTGGAAAGAATCATTTTCATGGAGGAAGATAGGGCTAATTTAGACTAACATCTTCCTGTTCAGTAGGGCCTGAGTGTTGAGTTACAGATCCGCTCAAGCACCTTGAGCAAGCTTGAGATACATGACTTTAGAGCTTGATGTAATATTATATTGGTACGTCTCAATCAGAATCCCATTTTGTTTTCTTCACTCCATTTCTCTGCAGGTCAACGTACCAAAAACCCGGAGGACGTACTGCAAGAAATGTCGCAGGCACCAGCCTCATAAGGTTACCCAGTACAAGAAAGGAAAGGATTCCTTGTATGCACAGGGTAAGTCACTGGTGGGAATGATGTTGGTTGTGGTCAGATAGATCACAAATGAAGTTTGAGTTGATGAAGCTTGGCACTTGGAAAAAGCACAGCAGATCAGGCAGTATCCGAGGAACAAGTGATTTGACGTTTCAGAAAAAAAGTTCACCATGAAGAAGCAAGGTGATGCACTTAAGTACAATGAAGAGACTGTATAAAACAAGGGTTTTATTCTAAAGAGTACAAGAACAAAAAGATCTAGATGTATGTGTACATAAATTATTAAAGGTGGCAGGACTATTAATAAAGTACATGGTGTTCTAGCCTACACAGATAGAATAAAAGAGTACAGGAATGTTATGATGAACTTGTGTAAGATACTGGTTAGATCTCAGCTGGAGTATTATATATAGTTTGGATCGCACACTAGGAAGGATGAAGGTACTGGAGATGGTGCAGAAGAATTGAGAATAGTTCCAGAGATGAGAGATTTCAGTTGTGAGAAAAAATTAGAGAAGTTGCAAAGAAAAATAGAATTGGCTATAGAAACTCAGCAGGTCTGGCAGCATCTGTGGAGAAAAAATAGAGTTAACATTTTGGGTCCAGTGACCCTTCTTCAGAACTGATGGTTACAAATCGCCACCATTTCTGCCACCCCAAGGCGCACATTCCCCTGCATTTCCTTTTCAGCATTCTCAGGGAATATTCTCTCTGGGACACCTGATGTACTTCCAACACCTTTCCACACTGTCATGGTACCTTGCAATAGCAGAAGGTGTAACACCTGCCTGTTTACTTCCGCTGTCCTCCCTATCCTAGGCTCCAGACACCTTCCAGATGAAGCAGCAATTTAATTAACTTCACTCAATCTAGCCTACTTGTATTTGGTGCTCACAATGTGGTTA
This sequence comes from Chiloscyllium plagiosum, assembly GCF_004010195.1. Taxonomy (NCBI): domain Eukaryota; kingdom Metazoa; phylum Chordata; class Chondrichthyes; order Orectolobiformes; family Hemiscylliidae; genus Chiloscyllium; species Chiloscyllium plagiosum. The sequence continues at coordinate 3,652,726 of NC_057724.1, forward strand.
CCTCTACATTGGGGAAACGAAATGCAGACTGTGCGACCGCTTTACAGAACACTCACATTCTGTCAGCAAAAATGACCCTGAGCTTTTGGTTGTCTGCCACTTTAACACATCACCATGTTCCCTGGTTAACATTTCTGTCTGCTGCATTGCTCCAGTGAGGTTCAGTACAAGTATGAACAACAGCAGCTGATTTTCCACTTGAGAAGCCTACACCCTTCATGCCTCAATATGGAGTTCAACAACTTTAGGGCTGGAGTACCTCCTTCCATGTCTTTTACCCCTCCCCACATCCCAGACCCTGTAATGACACTGGCTGCCTTCAGCATGCACAACAGATTTTCACTCAATTATGGCTCTAATTACCAGTTTTTCTTTCTCCTCAGCTTATTGTTATCCATCTCTTTGAATGCATGATTGCTTTTCTCTTCTCTGGGCTCCATCTCCATCTATCGTAAACTCTAGCCCCCAAGCCACCTTCTGCCTTCACAATAGTGTCCGTGATCGCCCAGAGAATGGCTGGCCAGCATGGTAGATCTCTTTGCTGTCTACTTTAGAGTTTGGCACTGCAGACAGAAAGAGAATTTATAGTGCAGTCTTCAGGACTGTGACAAACCTCTCTGGTATGTGGATAGACTGCTCAGTGAACGGGAGTTGATTGTGTTGAAACTTTGCATGATCTGCGATTAAATTTGTTGGAATATCCTGACATTATCCTGTCCCTGTGGACTTAGCTGAGTATAATGTTCAGACAGGAACTCATGACATATCTTCCTACAGGTAAGAGGCGTTATGACAGGAAGCAGAGTGGTTATGGTGGACAGACAAAGCCTATATTTCGAAAAAAGGTAAGAGTGGGTTTCTTTGGACTGATTGCTTTTGTGGTGCCCTGTCAGGTGAGATGTATGTTAAACTGGGGCTTTGTTTACATTCTTGGCTGGATGTGCAAGATACCATGATAATTCCGAGAAGAGGGGTCTCAGCTCGTACCAGTCCTGGCCAATATTCATTCTTCAAATACATCACTTTAACTAGCATTGTTAAAACATATTCCGCCCATGCCAGCTTCTGCAACTCATGCATTTAGCCATAACTCCATTTTGAAAGGCTTCATTAACTTTAAAATGTTTTAATGCAGCTTGAGGACTTAAAAGCTGCAATAGAAGCGTTTTGTTTTCTTGTTAGACTGGTCAGGGTTACCTAGGCCGTATGTTCTTACTAAGACTTCGACTGGTTTGGTGAGCGTGTTTCACTATTGCAGTCTGCTTTGTGGTCTTGAGTTGGTGCAGATACTGGCTTGTTATATTTATGTTCTGTACAAGCGCGCAATCCTTTATCCGACATGCTCAGGACTAGCTGGTTTTCAGAAATCAGAATTTTTTGAATTTTAGAATAAGTGACAGTTTGGTGGTGAAATTTTTAAAAATCTTACCGAACAGCAAACTCACTGTGAGTAAAACGGACCCTGAAACAGAATTGAGGCCTGCTGGTCCTCCGCCACACTCTCCCATGTTGCATCTGATTGACACACATTGAGTGGGTGTGGAGTTTGGGTTAACTGTTTGTGTGCCGAACAACCTTGTTAATGAGAAAAAAACTTCACGAATAAGCCTTCAGATTTCGGAGCTTTTCAGATTTCGCCATTTCAGATAAAGTGTTGTCTATCTATACGGTTTCAGTGGACAGTTAGCCTTCTGTCATGGTATGGTTGGTGCGTGGTCCTGAAGAACTATTAGATTTAAACTGGCCATGTACAGCAGCTCTATATATATATTGGGTTCTGTTAAAATGTACTGGGAAGGACTTATATTTTAACTTGTGCAATCATAATGTGGGAATATAGTGTCATCACATCAGCCTCCACTACATTTTCCCTATATAGTAGCTCATGCACCCTTAAGCTAGACATTCCACATTCACCTGCCTTGAGTCATTTCTTCAGTTTTCCTGGTTGTCAGTTAGTCGAGTACGGTTGAATGTACCCCTTTGATGACTCCTTTTCACTTTGTCCAGTTTGCATAGCCACCATGCTAAATCTTTCAGGCTTTCTTGCTAAGCCCAAGGCTTATCTGCTTTGCTCCCACTTCCATCCTGTGCTGCCTCAAACCTTGCTTTCTGTTGATTTTAGGGCATTTGTGATCATGGTTACCTAAAATAATCAAATAATTGCAATTTTGTAATGGCTGTTTTGAGAAGCAGCAGTTTAGATATGGTACTTATTTAATTAGCAGAGAAAGCAAATGTAAAACCTGTGACAGACGATAACTCTTCAGTGATCCCAGAGCTATTCTGGAGAATGGAGGAGTAGAGTTGTGTTCTCCCATGTCTTAGTGATCCGATGTCCTTCCCTGGCGATCTATGGTAGTCTTGGTACTAACACTTGGCTCTTCCCTTGGGCTGATGTGAGGGTACTCATGGTCTTCCGCCAAGGAGGTGATATGCCATCTTTCCCCTTCCTGACCTGCTAATATTTCTTATTTTGGGACTGGCCATCAATGCTGTGATATTCACCTGTGTAACCACTCTTGGCTAATGGCTTTGACATCAGGTGACGTTGTCCCTTTGTCCATCTCTATCTGAAGTTCATTTTTCATTCTTCCAGGACCAAAAACCACCTCATTTCTGGTACACTACATTGATAATGGGGTACGATGACACCTGATAAGTCTTTGACGTGAGTCAAGACCTTGATGACCCTTAGACCTTGTTCGGAGTCTTCAGGGGCCTGACAGGATAAATGCTGAGAGAATGTTTTCCCTGATGGGAGAATAGGACCAAAGGATATCATCTCAGAATACAGAGGTGTAAATTTAAGAGCAACGTGGGGAGACATTTACTCTGAGGGTTGAGTGTCTTTGGAACTCCTTGCCGCAGAGGGCTTGTGGCAGAGTCCTTGTCTATATTTAAGGTTGAATTAGATAGTGTCTTGATCAGTAGGAGAATCGGGTTATGGACAAAAGGCAGAAAAGTGGAGGTGAAGACTATTGTATCAGCCATGAGCGTGTGAATGGCAGAGTAGATGTGAGGGGACAAATGGTGTATTCCTGTTCCTATTGCTTGTGGCCTTGATCCTGTGCTCACTCTTTATTGGTTCCAGTTTTTTGTTAAATTCATCCAGGGTTTAGAGATACATATATGCCACACCAGGTAAGGATGGTGGATTTCCTTCCCTAAACAACATCAGTGAACCAGATGGGTTTTTATGACAATCAACAATGATTGAATGGTCACCATTGGGCTAGCTTTTAATTCTAGATTTTATTGAATTCAAGTTTCAACATCTACTATCGTGGAATACAAATCCACATCTTCAAAAAATTGTCCCACGTTTCTGGATTACAGTCCAGTGGCATCTCCACTATGGTACCATCTCAATGGGACAGTTTACAGGAAGCTGAACCCCACCATATGCAGACTCATCATAAATTAATGATTTTAAACTAAGTATACAAAAATTCCCCAATCTATCTGATTTTCAAACTCTAGTTGACAGGAAGCACGGACCGGATTTCTGTACTTTAGAAGAATTGCTATTCTAAGAAATATAAACTGTCAACATATATCTTGAACATTTGAAACTCATTTGAAATTCCTTTACAAATACTCTTTTAAGGACAAAGATGTAGTCAAGGAAGAAAGACATGGATGGATGGAAAGCTATATCTTATATTCAAGTTCTGTTAAGTTTGTTCTTGCTAATCAGAAGGTTTCTTCTTGGCCTTCTAATTTTTTCCCCAAATTTTCTACTGGTCTGCAAGAGGCATAGGGTGACTTGTTCACTTGTAAAAAGTTATCAGTTGTAAATGACAAATAACAGCAACTGCTGAAGAAAACAAACTGATTTTATTCAATTTTTAAAGTGGGTTCTGAATGCAGAGAATTGAAACCTGGTGAAGATCTGAACACTTCTCTGTAACTTGTTTCTAGCCCCAACCTATTCAGTTAGCTGAGAACTGATCACATGATTGTTGATGAGCAAAACTGCTTTCTCATTGATAACTGGTCACTAGTTCATTAACCAATCAGTGAACTAAATTTGTATCTGTATGCAACCACTTGGCTGCAGTTTGTTTTCAACCTCTAAACTTCAGTTACTCCTTGTTCAGACAGTTGTTTCACAAACCTGCTGAAGGTACACACTTTTCAGAATATGCCATTACCTTTGTTTTTTTTTAAAACAGTTCTTCTTTGTGTCCAGAATTTTGAAAAGCACAATGTTCACAAAGGTGGTTTTTGCATCCATTAATAATGCTGTCCAAAATAGCTTTGTCTACGTCAGAGATTCTGTTAAGATTATTGTGACACTGGCCCATTTTAATCTATAAGACATTTCGCTGGTTGTAAAATCATAAAAGTCGACAGCCCAGAAAAAGGCACTATGGCCCATCGTGTCCGTTCTGGTCAAAAACAACCTCCTTGCTCTGCTAATCCCATTTTCCAGCACTTGGTCAATAGTCTTGTGCACTTGTGATGCCAAGATATACATCTAAATACTTGTGGAAGGTTATGAGGGTTTCTACCTCTACCATTCTTACAGGCAGTGAGTTCCAGATTCCCACCACCCTCTGAATGGAAAGATTTTTTTCTAATATCTCCTCTAAACCTCCCCTTAACTTAAATCTACACCCTGATCATTGATCCTTCCACCAAGGAGAAAACTTTTTTCCCGTTACCCTATCTATGCCCCTCATAGTGTTATACATCTCAATCATGTCCCACGTCAATCTCCTCTGCTCTTCAGAAAAACTGAACTCTTCAGTCCAGGCAACATGATAACTCTCCTCTGCACCCTCTCCAATGCTGTCACATTCCACCAATAATGTGGAACTGTATTTCCTTTCTCCATATTTTTAAAACTTGCCTCATGGTGTTGAGGTTCCATAGTGTGTGTATGTACATGTGACCTTATTATGTTAGGAGTGTTGAGAGCAGCCAGGGTTTGCATGGTAATTTCTATCCCTTGTGTTTGCAGGCTAAGACCACAAAGAAGATTGTGCTGAGACTGGAATGTGTGGAGCCTAACTGTCGATCAAAGAGAATGCTGGCTATCAAGCGATGCAAACACTTTGAGCTGGGAGGAGACAAGAAGAGGAAGGTAAGTGTGCCTGAGTCCTTCTGTGGATTGGGTGGACAGCATCAGACAGTTGGTAACATTCTACTGAAGGTGCAGTGTTGTGGCTAAACTGCACCATGCACCTATGGGGTGGTAGGTGCATGTTTATATGTTGCATGTGGATTCCAAGCTAGATTCATTCTTTGTTCAGCAACGTTGCTTCCTAAAGATTATGCTTATAATTTTGTTCTGAGACTTTGGTGGTGTGTTGCAGCTGTGTTTCACCACGAAGGGTGGGGGAGTTAAGATCAGACTCAAAACAGGCTGGATCCTGAAAAACCTATGGAGCAAGAGGGTTCTGATTGTTGTGGGGGCTTATGAAACAGTGTGAGGGAACCTTACTTACATTTTGAGTAGGTGGAGCTTTACTCTGTACTTGCTGTGTGCTAGAGTTGTTAGTTTAATGCTTATAACAGATGCACTAACTAAATATGTAGCAAGTCAAATATGATGATCCAGCTTTCTAACAACCTCACAAAAAGGCAGTGCCCCTCAAATGAGACATTTGGAGGATGCCGACTGATGTGACTACTGACAGGGTTGCTGCTTACTAGATAATATATTTGCTAACCTTTGATCTTTACTTTTTTTTTCCAGGGCCAAGTCATCCAGTTCTAAGCTGCATTCTTGGTGTTCTTTAGAGTACAAATTCACAATAAAAATTACTGAAAGTTATTGTTGTTGACTGCCATCGTCCCTTCTTACTCTAGTTCACAGGATCCTTGTGTCACTGTACGTAGAGAAGCTGGCAGTATTTACAAGGTGACTGGCAGTATACCACTGAAACAAATGTCTCTTTAGACTTGCAGTTTTTAGATCTTTATATCCACATCTGCTGGATATTAAAATGGTGCATCACATCTGAAGCAGGGATAATGGGCAGGTACTGAAATTGTCAGAATGTGATTAATAGTGTTCTTCAAGGATCTGTGGGTGAGTCCTGCAGTATAGATGGAAGCACAATACTAGAGGTAGAATAACAGGCAAAACTAACAAAGGAAATTCAAGTTAGCAAATTGAGATTATCCACTTTGGATCCTAAAAAGAGAGGATTATGGACTTTCTAAATGGTGAAAGGAGGACCAGAGACTTGAGAGCTTCGGATACATAGACCATGAAACTGCAATGAATAGGAACAGCCACTAATCAGAAATGAATGGGATGTTGTCTTTTGCAGAATGAGAATACAACAGAGTAGAAACTTACTTTTAGCTACAACCTTAGACCAGAATTGGGGTACAAAGAGGGGGGTGGAATCTGACCTTGGAGTGCAGTATAGGAGGATAGTCTGCATCCAGAGGTCAAATGACAAGTAAAGACTAGACAAACTAAGATTGTATTCTTTGGAATTTAGAATGTTGAGGAATGACATGTTTTCAAAATATAATTTAGTATTAATGGAAGCAGATAGAATTGATGGAAATTTTAAGCTGGTTAGTAGTCTAGGACCATGTTTGGTCTACATTGACACAGAATGAGGGTTGATGTTGTTGATAACCAATTGTTAATTCTAAATCAGATTGATCTTCTGTTCAAAAGTATTAAGATATGAGATGAAGGTGGGCATGTGCAGTTTGGTTGTAAATCAGCTAGCATCTCATTGAATAAGCTTGAGCTGAGCCCTGTTCCCTGTGTGGAAGATATTTATTTGCTTGCTCTGTGGAGAAAACAGGGAATTTGTGTTTCTGGATTTGGAAGGGGTCTTGGTGTTGAGGTTCTCCAACAAACAAGGGGTTCAATGCAGGATCTGGGCATCAATGTGGACTTCAACAGTTTCCTCATTTTCCCTTCCCCCACCTCACCCTAGTTCCAAGCTTCCAGCTCAGCACTGTCCCCATGACTTGTCCTACCTGCCTATCTTCTTTTCCACCTATCCACTCCCCCCACCCCCGACCTATCATCTTCATCTCCTCCCCCACTCACCTATTGTACTCTATGCTACTTTCTCCCCACCCCCACCAGCTTATCTCTCCACGCTTCAGGCTCTCTGCCTTTATTTCTGATGAAGGGCTTTTGCCCGAAACGTCGATTTTACTGCTCCTCGGATGCTGCCTGTACCGCTATGCTCTTCCAGCACCACTAATCCAGAAACAGGATCTGGGAAACCCACCTCTAGTAGTTTGTGAAGAAGGGCATTATCATCATCTTGCTTAGTGTATGATTGTATTATTATTGTTAGAGGAATCTGGTTGCAGACTTGCTTGGGGCAGAGATGCTGCTGAAGTGGCATTTTGTGACCAGCTGCTCCATTCTGGTGCTGTTTGTCAACTGCAGAGCAGTGTTGCAAGGTGACCACTCAACTGCAATAGAGCAAACACACTATATTATCCCTGGAAAAGATGGTCAAATATGACAGACTGATGTGTCTTGTGCAGTGCTCTATTTGATTTTACTGATAAAAGTCCAGCAAACAGCAAATGGAGTCAAATAACCTCTCCAGCATTTAGACTATTGAAGTAAGCTAATCTGTCCATGGATATCCTATGCCCTGTCAACATTTCTTTGAGTTTGCATTTCTACAGTGCCTATCACACCATCACAGCCAGTGAGTTACTTGGTGTTGCCCCTGTTAGGTGAAAAACACTACAACTAAATTTGCCTGCTGCAGGAAGCAGTAGCAGGAACAGTTGCATCTGACCTGTTCTGCAGCCGCCACCATATACGGAACTTTAACCTCAAATGGTGGTCACATACCAGTTTGATTAGAGGCTTGTTTTGATGCCACAAAGGCCTGTTTAGTTAATTTAACCACATAATCACATATTTGAAGTGATCAAGTTGAAAAGACTGTGTCTATCTTGCTAACTTGAAATAGTTAAGACTCAACTGGCTGTAAAGAAAGAGGATTGCTAAGCTGTGGGGGTGCTTGTGGGAGTGTTGAAGCATAGCATAGGGTGAGAGGTGAAAAGTAGGGTATTTGTGTCAATATCTGATATCAATTCAAGTTGAGACCTGTACTAAATAATTAGCTTAGATTATGCTCCAATCCATAACTTTCTGCCTGACAGATGTGTATACCATCAGTGGGGCACTTGGTGTTCATGAACAGGAGGAAGCTTCAGAATTTTAGTAACTTAGCGTGCTGGACTGTTGGTAAGAATGAGATAAACTGCTTTAGTTGGTCTTATTTCTTCCCTTCCACCACACGCCCCCCCCTTGAAAAAGGAGGCAGTATTCAGAAAATAAAACTTAAGTCCAGGCAAGAGTAGAGATTGTATTGTTTAATAAAACAGATTTAAAATTCCTATTATAGGAGCCATCTATTCATAATTAAAATCACCAAAATGACATTTGAGAAAATAAATCTTCTCGTAAAACTATAGATTGTCCCAAATCATTCAATTCAATGAACAGCCATCTACAAATTGATGCAGCAGCTGAGACCTGAGTTATCAGAGCTGATTCTGAGCAGTTGCTGTAACCCAGAATTGGATGTGCAGGTGGAGTGATAGTGGCTATAATGGGCTCGATTCTCCTAGGTGATTCCAATTCTACAAAATAGGAAGGTGCAAACAACAGGAGAATGTTCAGAGTATAAATTGTTCACATGACAGAACCACAAGGAAGGACAAAGCATCACGGCCCTTTGTTCTGGTTCAGGAAGTGGTGAATCACTGGACAGAAGATGCCAGAGCATGAGTTTGAAAATACCCCAAGTGCACTGACGCTAGCTCTGGACTTCATATCCTGGGTAAGGAGAGCTGTTTGGTCTTGCAGAATAAATGAATGAGTTAGGTTTAGAGTGCAACGAAAAACCTGGGGAGTATTCTGGCTCATCGATTGGAGGAGTGATGATGTGGGGGCCTCAGTGACATCCAGTTTCAGGCCAACACTCAGGACTTAGTTGAGGTAGAAGTTTCCTAACTCAGTGGTTACTCACTGTATAGTGTTTAATATCTAGGGCTGTCTACATAAAGCATTAGAAAGGCATGGTCTGGCAAAGTGACATTAAAACTCGCACCCTTCCTCAGGTCGAACATCATCATTGCTCCTCCACCTCCACCCCCATGCTTGAAAGCATTTGTTGCTGCCCCTTCCTTGCTGTTCAGTAACAAATGCTTTATTTATGATGTTGTGTAAGGTACACAACAAGGATGAGGAAGCCAAGTATTCAGGAGGAGCTAGAGGAATATGGGGCATGTGTTTGATGAAAATTTGGATTGCAATCAGGAAGGCCCAACTGGGATTAGATTACTGACAGTATGGAAATAGGCCCTTTGGCCCAACAAGTCCACACCGACCCTCCGAAGAGCAACCCACCCAGACCCATTCCTCGACATTTACCCCCATACCTAATACTACGGGCAATTTAGCATGGCCAATTCACCTAACCTGCACATTTTTGGACTGGGAGAGGAAACCGGAGCACCTGGAGGAAACCCACGCAGACATGGGGAGAATGTGCAAACTCCACACAGGGATGAGGAACATGGGGGTCAAAAAAGGAGAAATCTGTGCAATAGTGGAATTGATCGACTCTGATGTGCTTGACAAAGTCTTTGAAACGGTTCTGAAAACCAGGAGCACAGCAATGTGTTAAGATGTCGCGAAACAGTTCACAGGTTGGATCGTCGGTCCACATTGCTCCTCAATGCTTCCACCTTGCGTGAGGAACCAGTGCTATGAGGGAAGACAGTGAAGAGGACAGTGCCAGTAGGATTGACCCAGAACTCTAGCACCGAGGTCAGGACGTGGATACCCTGGAACCGGAAAGCTGGCAGGATCTGTGTGACAAGGCACTCCTTCTGGCAGGCCTTGCCGGAGTCCAGGCTGAAAACAACGATGGAAAATTTCTGTGGGCTTCCAATCTCTGCCCGATTGACAACAGCGTATGCAAATCCTCCACCTGCCAGGGGCCGAGACCACAGCTCAAAGTTACGTAGCTGAAGGAGGGAAAGAAGCCATGAAATAGACTAAATGCTGAGGTATTTCCAAACTTTGCTTCTCTCTCTCTCTCACACACACACAATCATACAGCGATGCAATATCCAAGTGGGGCTATGGTTGATGTTATTTTGCAATAGAATCACAATTTTCCAGTGAGAACTGTTCCATTAGCCAGCCCCTCATCAATTCAGGTTATTATCAGGGACTAGGAGAAAGTGAGGACTGCAACTGCTGGAGAGTCCGAGTTGAAAAGGGTGGTGCTGGAAAAGTACAGCAGGTCAGACAGCTTCCGAGGAGCAGGAGAGTCGACATTTTGGACATAAGCCTTCATTAGAAATGGGGAGGGGGATGAGGAAAGATAAATAGGACTGGGGGAAGGGTGCAGTTGGGGAGGTAATTGTGATAGGTGGACAGGTCAAGAGAGTGGTGCCGACCTGAAGGGTTGGATCTGGGGTGAGGTTGGAGAAGGGGAGATTTGGAAACTGGTGAAGTCAGCGGTGATACCGTGGTTGAAGGGTCCCGAGGTGGATGATGAGGCGTTCCTCCTCCAGTTGACAGTGAAGGAGGCCCAGGACTTGCATGTCCTTGGCAGAGTGGGAAGAGGAGGAGTTGAAGTACTCAGCCACAGGGTAATGGGGTTGTTTGATGCGTGTGCCCCAGAGATATTCTCTGAAACACTCTACGAGTTATCATCCTGTCTCCCTGCCAACTCGTGGAGTGTTTCAGGGAATATCTCTGGGACACAGGCATCAAACATCCCCACGGCCCTGTGGCCAACCACTTAAACTCCCCCTCCCACTCCCCCAAGGACATGCAAGTCCTGGGCTGCCTCCACTGCCAAAGCAAGGCCAGTTGCCAAGAAGGAAGGACGCTACATCTTCCACCTTGGGCCCCTTCAACCACACTGCATCAACTTCACTAGTTTCCAAATCTCCCTTCCCCACCCCCGAAACTCATCCAGGATTCAACCCTCCAACTTGCCACCGCCCTCTTGACCTATCTTCCTTCCCACCAATCACCGTTACCCCTCCCTGCACCCACCTGTTGCCTTCCCACTTATCTTCACCCCAGCCCAAACCCCTATTTATCTCTTATCCCCCTCCACATTCCTGATGAGAGTTTATGCCCACAATGTTGACTTTCCTGCTCCTTGAATGCTGCCTGACCGGCTGTGGCTTTTCCAGTGCCACCCTTTTTGACTATCATCATCAACAGGATTTGTTCTACCCCAAACACACAACCTTCACCCACCCATTGTGGAACACAACCATCCCTTTTGGCAGCGATGGCCTAGAGGTATTCTTTCACTGAGTATCAATCCAAAATGTCAGATAATAGAACATAGAAGAATACAGCGCAGTACAGGCCTTTTGGCCCTCAATGTTACGCCGATCCAAGCCCACCTAACCTATACTAACCCACTATCCTCCATATACCTATCCAATGCCCGCTTAAATGCCCATAAAGAGGGAGAGTCCACCACTGCTACTGGCAGGGCATTCCTTATACTGTATTTCAATGTCCTTCCTACCGAAGTGCATCACCTCACACTGCTCTGCATTAATCCTCATCTGCCATAAACCTGAAAACTACACCAATGTGTCACTGTCCTGTTGGAGTTCCACACTGTCCATCACAAACATTATAATTCTTCCAGGTTTAGTATCTGCATATTTTGAAATTGTCCTACAGTCACACACCACACAGAAATACCGATTCACTCACTATTGTGAGGAAGTGCACTATTCACACACTCCCTGAGGACAGACTTAAATACTGACACCCACCAGACAAAGCAAGTGAAATGCTGACAAGGTCACCCTGGAGCAAGAGAAATACCGACAGACATTCCATGTCTGTATTAGTTTCTGCGTATTAATGAGTTTCTCTAAATCTCTGTATCAGTGTGTGTGTGTATATCTGTGTGTGTCTGCGTGGTCATCCGCAAACTTGCTTACCCAACCTTCTAACCCCTCTTCCAGGTCATTTATAAAAATGACAAACAGCAATGGTCCCAAAACAGATCCTTGCGGAACACCGCTAGTGACGGCACTCCATGAAGAAACTTTGCCATCAACTACTACCCTCTGTCTTCTTCCATCCAGCCAATTCCTAATCCAAACCTCCAACTCACCCTCAATGCCATATCTCTGTATTTTCTGCAGTAGCCTACCATGGGGAACCTTATCAAACGCCTTACTAAAATCCATATATACCACATCTACCGCTTTCCCCTCATAAACCTCCTTCGTCACCTTTTCAAAGAATTCAATAAGGTTTGTGAGGCACGACCTGCCCTTCACAAAACCATGCTGACTATAAATATTCTGGATTCGAATACTGCCAGTGGCAGATAATAGAATTTGAATTCAGTTGAAAACTAAACTGGAATAAAGAGTCCAATGGTGACCATGAAACCATTGTTAATCCTTTAAGAAAATCCATCTGGCGTTTGTGACTTTTGTGAAGGAAACTGCTGTCCTTGCCTCGTCTGGCCTACATGTGACTCCAGACCCACAGGCTTGTGATTGACTCTGGCTGATTAGGAATGGGCAATAAATGCCCTCGCCAGTGTCACCCACATCCAATGAATGAATTTTTAAAAAAACTCTTAACACTCATGTTTCCTTCCCTCTCCCATACACGGTCCTCACTTTACTTCACCAGGCGTACGTCTTATAACAATCCCAAGAGTTGATCAGATATTGAACCAGGACCGACTGATTACAGTAGATGCTGTTCCTTGATTCAGTTTCCATACACATGCATGTCCCAGTACAACACAAAGTTCCAAGGAATCGAGGGGTAGTGTGTTACTCACTTTGCTGACTCGCTGGCCCTGAACACCCAGAGGATCCTGGTTGATGGCGATCACGTATCGGTTCTGAAGTAAAGCCTTGGAATCTGCGTCGATGTTCCGCAGATCGTTCGACATCAAGAGTGGAGCTGCCATGATAGCCCAGAGTGCCATCTGGGTCATCTGCTGGTCTCTGCTTAACCCAAAGTTACCAATCACCAACTGAAAGAACAAACACAGCATGGTCACACCCTGAAACCCAGAGAAATTCTGCAATCAGTAAAGGAGGCATGGATCCCAAATCTGACCACTAAACAAGGAAAGTCTGACTCAGGGTGGAGTTGGGTATAATGAGTAGGAAGATGTGATGGGGCCCAGATAGCAGGGGTGTGCCTGCACCTGATCCAAACAAAAAGATCTGGGTCCCATTGCGATTGGGGACAATAACCCAAAGGTCAGAATCCATTGAAGTCCTGACTTTCTACCCAGCAACCAGACAAAGTCATGCTGTCAGGAACACCTACCATATCAGGGTCATTCCAGCCTCCAGGACCCGCTACTGGGGCAATGAGACTCTGGTGGTTGGCTGTCCAATCTATGATGGTTTTCACAGATCCCCATGAATCATCAATGTCACCATAGTTCCTCCAGTGGTTGCAATATTTCTTAATATCTGTGTAATTGGGCTGAGAAAACAAGAAGAAAAATTTCCTAATAAATTCAAGTTCAGAATCATTCTCAAAATAAGCTCATGTCTTCAATGTAAACTGATGTGCTGACTCTCGCAGCAGGACCCTCAATGCACAGTTAGATAAGCCCATCCAGGTTATGGGCAAGACACATCAGACAGTTCAAACAGCTAAAGAACACGATCATTGAGAGAAGCTGCACAGAGCATTTCTCCTGCATTGTCTCCATTTTCCAGATAAGTACACAATGGGATTAAATACAGAGTAAAACTCCCTTGGGTGGCACAGTGGTTAGCACTGCTGCCTCACAACGCCAGAGACCCGGGTTCAATTCCAGCCTCGGGTGACTGTAAGGAGTTTGCACTTTCTCCCCGTGTCTGCATGGGTTTCCTCCGGGTGCTCCGGTTTCCTCCCACAGTCCAAAGATGTGCAGGTTAGGTGAATTAACCATGCTAAATTGCCTGTAGTGTTAGGTGAAGAGGTAAATGTAGGGGAATGGGTCTGGGTGGGTTGCTCTTTCCGAAGGTCGGTGTGGACTTGTTGGGCCGAAGGGCCTGTTTCCACACTGTAAGTAATCTAACCTGATCTTTCAGCATCAAACACGAGTGTTGAACCTCCCACCAAATGGTAGTAGCATCAATACCAATCTCAACAGTGCAAATTTGTGAAATGGTTGCATGATCAGTAAGAATACAGAAGGAACACATTGCGCTGCTTGGAAGGCTGAAAGCACAAATGGCCAGCTTTTTAACTAAGAGTCAGCAATCCACATTTTTATTTAATTGTGAATTAGATTCTAGCTCTAGAAATCTGTACTAAAAGCTCTTAGATTGTAAAACTGAATTGCCAATGGTTCTATGAGTTTATTAATAATTAAAAGCTCAGATGGTTCAATTGAGGGAACAAATTGTATAAAAATCAAAGTAAATTTAACAGTATCATCCGGTAAAGTTTGCTATGTAAAAGGGGTGAAGGGCTTGTCATATGAGAAGAGGTTGAGGACTCTGGGTCTGTAGTCAAATGGAGGATCAGATGGGATCTGATTGAAACTTACAGAACACTGAAATACAGTGGACATGGAGAAAATGTTTCCACTCATGGCAGAGCCCAGGACCCAAGGGCACAGCCTCAGAATGAACGGACAATCCTTGAGAACTGAAATGAGGAGGAATTGATTCAGCCAGAGGGTGGTGAATCTGTGGAACTCATTGCTGCAGGAGGCTGTGGAGGCCAAGTCATTGATTGTCTTTAAGACAGAGATATCAGTAGGTTTTTGATTAGCAAGGGAGAAAGCAGGAGAATGGGGTTGAGAAACATAACAGCCATGATTAAATGATGAAGCATACTCAATGAGCCACAGGGCCCAGTTCTGCTCCTATCTCTTAAAAGTCTTAAAGGAGTTCCTTAAAAGACCTGAGAGGCCTTGGTATTTTAAGCACCAGACTCTATACTGTAATTGCTGAGCACTTTGCTCTCTCTCTTGGGAAGGTATAAAGAACGTTGTTTGAAAATGGCTCCCTGCAATTCAGTATACAGTCAAGAGTCCTATAGCAGGGAGACAGGTCCATCAGCCCAAACTGGTCCACGTCAACCAAAATGTCCATCCACACTAGCCCTATTTCCCTGCAAATGGCCGTTATCCTTCGAATCCTTTCCTATCCATGTTGTTAATGTACCCACCTCAACCACTTCTGCTCGCAGCTCATTCCATATGCATCCCACTCTGTGTAAAAAAAAGTTGCCTCTCAGGTTCCCTTTTATTCTTTCCCCTCTCACCTGAAACTGATGCCCTCCAGTTCTCCATTCCTCAACTCTGGGAAAAAGACAGAGTATATTCACCCTATCCATGCCTCTCATGGTCTTATACACTTATATAAGATCCCCCCCTCAGTCTCCTACGCTCTAAAGAAAACAGTCCTAGCTTGTCCAACCTCTCCCCATAACTCAGACCCTTGAGTCCTGGCAACATCCTTGTAAATTTCTTCTGCACTCTTTCCAGTTTAATAACATCCTTCCAATAACAAGGTGACCAAAACTGAACACAATACTCCAAGTGCAGCCTCAACAAACATCCTGTACAACTGCAACATAACTTCCCAATTTCTATACTCAGTGCCCTGACTGATGAAGACCAGTGTACCAAAAGCCTTCTTCACTGCCCTGTCTACCTGTGATTCCACCTTCGGAGAACCGTGCACCCGAACTCCAAGGTCCCTATGTTTCACTACACTCCTGAAGGCCTTACCATTCACCCTGAAATTTCTACTTTGATTTGACGTTACAAAATGGAAGACCTCACACTTATCTATATTAAACTCAATTTTCCATTTCTTGGCCCACTTCCTCAGCTGATCAAGGTCCTACTGCAATTTCTGAACCTTCCTCACTGTCCACAATACTCCCTATTTTAGTGTCATCTGCAAACTTACTAATCATGCCTCGTACATTCTCATCCAAATCACTGACATAGATAACTAACAGCAATGGAGCCAGCACCGACCCGAGGCACAGCACTAGTCACAGGCCTCCAGTCCGACAAGCATCCTTCCACTATTACCCTTTGTTTCCGACCATCCTAAACAACTTGCCAGCTCTCCCTGGATTCCATGCAATCTAACCTTTCAGAGCAGCCTGCTACCTTATCAAAGGCCTTACTGAAATCCATACAGACTACGTCTACTGTCCTGCCCTCAACCACCTTCCTGGTCACTTCATCAATGAACTCCCAACAAATTTGTGTAGCATCAACTCCCATGCACAAAACCACGCTGACTATTCCTGATTAAACCCTGTCTGTGCTGAAAATGTGTTACTGGAAAAGCACAGCAGGTCAGGCAGCATCCAAGGAACAGGAGAATTGATGTTTCGGGCATAAGCCCTTCTTCAGGAATGAGGAGGGTGTGCCAAGCAGGCTAAGATAAAAGGTAGGGAGGAGGGACCTGGGGGAGGGGGAGGCGTTGGAAATGCGATAGGTGGAAGGAGGTCAAGGTGAGGGTGATAGGCCGGAGTGGGGTGGGGGCGGAGAGGTCTGTCCAAATGTATGTATATTTTATCTCTCAAGTAACTTACCTACCACAGATGTTAGGCTTACTGGTCTACAGTTGCCAGGTTTTTCTTTGCATCCCTTGAAAAAGGGGCACAACATTCACTACACTCCAGTCCTCCAAGATCTCACCCCATTGCAAAAATATCAGCCAGGCCCCCTACAATTTCTTCTTTAGACTCTTGCAGGGTTCTTGGATATATCTGGTCAGGAACAGGAGATTTATCCGCGATTATACATTCTAATACGCCCAACACCTCCTCTGCTGTGATATGGACTGTCTCCAAGATATCACCACTAACCTCCCCAAGTCCCCAGGTCTTCATGGCTATCTCCATGGTAAATACAGAGGAAAAATATTAATTGAGTACCTCGCTTACCTCCTGTGGTTCTACACATACTTGTCCACTGTGGTCCTTGTGGGGTCCTGTTCTCTCTCCAGTCTTTCTTTTTCCTTTAATATACTCAAAGAACCGCTTTGCATTTACCCTAATCTTCTCAGCCAAGGCTATCTCGTGCCCCCTTTTTGCCCTCATGATTTCCTCTTCAAAGTCACAAGCAGGAATTCCTACAGGCCTGGCATTCAAACCAGAACTCCATTAACAAACACCTGGTTTTGGATCCCATTTACCAACGTCTCAGAAACAGAACCGTAAATGATAGCACTCACCACAACAGATAAAGACACATAAATAGCAAGTGGCACAGAACGCCAACTCTTCACTGGAGACTCACTGATAATGTCACTTAGCATGGTGATGAAATGTTTGAAACTAAGCCCACCAGCTCAGTGAGCAAGATGGACCAATGGGCTGAGAAGTGGCAGATGGAGTTTAATTCAGATAAATGCGAGGTGCTGGGAAAGAAAATCTTAACAGGATTTATAACTTAATGGTAAGGTCCTAGGGAGTGTTGCTGAACAAAGAGACCTTGGAGTGCAGGTTCATAGCTCCTTCAAAGTGGAGCCACAAGTAGATTTGATAGGGAAGGCAACGTTTGGCATACTCTCTTTTATTGAGTACAGGAGTTGGGAGGTCATGTTGCAGCTGTACTGGACATTGGTTCGGCCACTGTTGGAATATTGTGTGCAATTCTAGTTTCCTTCCTATCGGAAAGATGTTGTGAAACTTGAAAGGGTTCAGAAAAGATTTACAAGGATGTTGCCAGGGTTGGAGGATTTGAGCTATAGAGAGAGGCTGAACAGGCTGTGGCTGTTTTTCCTGGAGCGTCGGAGGCTGAAGGGTGACCTTATAGAGGTTTACAAAATTATGAGGAATAAGGTAAATAGATAAAGTCGTTTCCTTGGGGTCAGGATGTCCAGAACTAGAAGACATAGGTTTAGGGTGAGACGGGAAAGATATAAAAGGGACCTAAGGGGCAACTTTTTCATGCAGAGGGTTGTACGTGTATGGAATGAGCTGCCAGAGGATGTGGTGGAGGCTGGTACAATTGCAACATTTAAGATGCATTTGGATGGGTATATGAATAGGATGATGGGTATATAATAGGATGGATTTGGAGGGATATGGGCCGGGTGTTGGCAGGTGGGACTAGATTGGATTGGGATATCTGGTCAGCATGGACAGGTTGGACTGAAGGGTCTGTTTCCATGCTGTACATCTCTATGACTCTATGATTCCTGTATCCCCTATATACTTCCAGAAACTCCCTTGATCCCAGCGGTCTGTACCTGAGCCATGCCTCCTTATTACAGGAACATATGGACTTTGAATTCTAACTACCACACTTTTAAAGGCTCCCACTTGTCAGAGGTCCCTTTTCCTGCAAACAAATACTCCAACCAACCCCTGCGAGCTCTTGTCTAATTCCATCAAAATTCACCTTGCCCCAGTTTAGAACTTGAACTTGTGGGCTAGTTTTGTCCCTCTCCATACTATTTTAAAATTAATAGAACTATGGTCACTGGTACGTGTCAATCTTAGCTCTGAACACAGACTGCTCCCCATCTTGCGGAGGAATGATTGGGGCATGTGAAAGAAGCATTTATATATCATTGAAGGTGGGAAAACAGGCAGAATCTTACTGCTGGTTAGGCTGTTGTTTGTGACAGGTTCGTACATGTGCTGGTTGATGGAGTGTGTAGATTGAACAGTGGTGGGATGTTGGACAAACGAATTCAAATGTCACCAATGGAGGGTCCCACTGACTTTGGAAACACTCTAGTGTTACTCAATCTCCTCATTTTCCCTGAAACTCCTTGTTTACTCAGGTTTGACAGATGATAAGCCTAGAGTCAGACCACTGGATGTGGTGGTTTAAGGTGAATGTGAGAGACAATAACCAACTTGTTTGATTTCCTGTGTTTGACCTTCCTGCTCTGTTATGTTGGCTGCTGTTGCCTGCTTCCCCAAGACAACAGTTTAGAATCGTGTGGTATTGCAAACACAATAGCCTGATCAATCAACAGCAAGATCCTGCCCATATTCCCATCCTCCAACAAATATAACCACCTCTGTTATTCTAGCTGTTCTCCCTGTCATCTGGAGGAATATGTAAAACATACAGAACATAGAACTGTACAGAACATGATGCCAGATTAAACTAATCTCTTCTGCCTGCTCATGGTCCATATCCTTCCATTCCTTGCATATTCAGGTGCTTATCATAGAATCCCAATAGTGTGAAAACAGGCCATTTGGCCCAACAAGTCCACACCGACCCTCTGAAGAGTAAGCCACCCAGACCCATCCCCTTACCCTATTACTCTACATTTGCACCTAACTTACACATCCATGAACATTATGGGCAATTTAGCACGGCCAATCCGCCTAACCTGCACATCATTGAATTGTGCAAGGAAACCAGAGCACCCACAAAAACCCACGCAGACACGGGGAGAATGTGCGAACTCCACACAAGACAGTTGCCTGAGGCTAGCATTGAACTCAGATCCCTGCCGCTGAGAGACAGCAGTGCTAACCGCTGAACCATTGTGCCACCCAAATAAAAGGCACAATCTGTTCAGCATGGTCTAACCACAAAGTTGTCTGACTCAATGTTACCACACTTGCCACAAAAATCTTTAAACTTAAATCACATAAACTCAGCTGATTCTTACTCAAGGTTGAAGCATAATTTAATGGTCATGCTTGCAATGTTAAAATGATTCCAAGGGGCAAATAGAAACTTTTCCTTTAGAGAGAGTGACCAGAAGAAGGGGCATAACTATTGCTGGAGCTCCCTCCCTAACAGCATCGTAGAGGTGACTACATCAAAATGGATTTTAGAAGGCAATCTCCACCACCTTTCTAAGGATACAAATGATGACCTGGCCAGCATTTCCTATATTCCAATAATGAGTAAATATATTGTCTCAGAGGATTCAGTGTTCCTACTGGATTGACTCGAGGGGCTGAATAACTTCATGGTACTATGTTCATAGGAATTTGGGTGTGTTTTAACAATTTCAGTGAGATTACATGGTGGAAATGCCATGTACATTGATTGCTTATATACAGTGAAGGACAGTAAGGAAGATGCTAATCATGGCAGGTGGACAGTACCTCCTTGAAAGGCCACAGGTAGAAAGGCCACTCGCAGGAGTATACAATATCTCTCCCAGTCTTATTCAAGGCCAGCGACATGTTCTTGTAACCTGTAAAGTCAGACAAATCATCAGGTTAAATATTTTAATTACAACACAGCTGAACTTCTATATTAAATTCATTCCCACAGCCAATATCTCCAAACCACTAACAGAGGTCCAAAAAAAAAACATTCAGTAACAAAGCAACTAAAGAATTCCAAGGTTTTACAAGCTGAGTGAAGAAATTGCTCTTCAACTCTGTATGAAATGACCGACCTAATCCTAATCCTGACACCACTAATCCAGATACCAGACTCTCCAGCAAGGAAAAACCAACATTTCAGACTTTATATTTTCAAGTCTCCTCAGAATTTTCTAATTTTTAATTAGAATCCCTACAGTGTAGAAACAAGCCCTTCGGCCAAACCAGTCCACACCGACCCACCGAAGTGTAACCCACCCAGACCCATTTCCCCTCTGACTAATGCACCTAACACTATGGGCAGTTTTGCATGGCCAATTCATCTGACTCGCACATCTTTGGACTGTGGGAGGAAACCGGAGCACCCGGAGGAAACCCACGCAGATACGGGGAGAATGTGCAAACTCCACACAGACAGTCGCCCAAAGCTGGAATCAAACCTGGGACCCTGATTCTGTGAGGCAGCAGTGCTAACCACTGAACCACCATGCTGCCCCAAATCTTCTAAACTTCTTCTAATATCAGTCGGTTTACTCAGCACCTCATTAAAAAGGATAACCTTCCCATCTGGGATCAGTCTGGTGAAACTTTGCTAAAACATCTCCAATGCAAGACTATCCTGGCTTGATGATGGAGACCAAAGTTGCACATGGTATCCTAAAGATGACTGCATCAAAGCCCTATACAACTGCAGCAAGGCTTTGTACTTGTACTCCAATCCCCTTGAAATAAAGACTGACACTACTTACTTCCAATTGCTTCTTGCATCTGCAGTTTAATTTGATTGAAAAGGACACCCAAATTTTTCACATTGTCAACATCCGTAGTCTCTTATTTATATATAAATATTTTGCTTTATCATAGTTCGTCCAAAGCAGACAATGTCACACTTCCAATTTTACGCACGCTTTATTCCCCCATACCATTTACACTATTTTGATCCAAATAATCATACAATGCCTTTTTAAACAAGGTTTGATAAACTAATGGAGAAAGTGAAGTCACATGGTGTGCAGGGTGTTCTAGCTCGATGGATAAAGAATTGGTTGAGGAACTGGAGACAGAGAGTAGTAGTTGAAGGGAGTTTCTCGAAATGGAGAAAGGTGACCAGTGGTGTTCCACAGAGATCAGTGCTGGGGCCATTGTTTTTTGTGATAGACATAAATGATCTGGAAGAGGGCACTGTTGGTCTGATCAGTAAGTTTGCAGATGACATGAAGATTGGTGGAGTAGCAGAAAGCATAGGGGACTATCAACGAATACAGGAGAATATAGTTGGACTGGAAAGTTGGGCTGAAAAGTGGCAGATGCCGAGTTCAATCCAGGCAAATGTGAGGTGATGCATTTTGGGAAGTCTAATTCTCGAGCAAACTATAAACGGAACAGCCTTGGGAGAAGTTGATGAGCAGAGAGATCTGGGAGTTCAGGTCCATCGTACTCTGAAGGTGACTGCACAGGTGGACAGAGTCGTCAAGAAGGCATAGAGCATGCTTGCCTTCATTGGACGGGGTATTGAGTATAAGACCTGGCAAGTCATGTTAAAATTGTACAAGACGTTGGTTCAGCCGCATTTAGAATACTGATTCCAGTTCAGGTCGCCACATTACCAAAAGGATGTGGACGCTTTGGAGACGGTGCAGAGAAGATTTACGAGGATGTTGCTTGGTTTGAAAGATGCTAGCTCTGAAGAGAGGTTGAGTAGATTAGGATTGTTTTCATTAGAAAAAAAGAGATTGAGAAGGGACCTGATGGAGGTTTACAAAATCATGAAGGGTATAGATAGGGTAGATAGAGATAAGCTTTTTCCCAGGGTGAGGGATTCAATAACAAAAAGGTCACACGTTCAAGGTGAGAGGTGAAAAGTTTAAGGGGGATATACATGGCAAGTACTTTACACAGAGGGTGGAAGATGCCTGGAACGCATTGCCAGCAGAGGTAGTAGAGGCAGGCACGGTAGATTCATTTAAAAGGGGTGTCTGGACAGATGCACGAGTAGTTAGGGAGCAGAGGGATACGGATGCTTTGGAATTGGGCGATAGGTTTAGACAGTGGATTTGGATTGGCTCAGGCTCGGAGGGCCGAAGGGCCTGTTCCTGGGCTGTAAATTTTCTTTGTTCTTTAAATACCTCAGTTGAAGCTACCTCCACCACATTTCCAGGCAGCACATTCCATATCCAAACTACTCACTGTGTGAAATTTTTTTTCTACATCACCTTTGCTTCATTTGTACATCACTTTCAAGCTCTATCCTCTGATTCTTCGTCCTTTACAAGCAAGAACACCTTCTCCTCATCTATTCTATCCAGCCTACTCATGATTTTGACACCCCCATCAGATCTCCTCGTCAGCGAGAATGGTTCCAATCGCTTCAATCTATCCTCATTCCTGGAACAATACTTGTAAACTGCTTCTGGAGCAGAGTGACCTCGTCCTGCTCTTAGTTCTTATGTTCAGTCTGGAGTTCAATATCCTACAACACCTTTATAAAACCATTGCCACCTTTATGGGCAGCACAGTGGCACAGTGATTAGCACTGCTGCCTCACAGTGCCAGGGACACAGGTTCGATTCCACCCTTGGATGACTGTCTGTGTGGGAGTTTACACATTCTCCCCGTGTCTGCATCGGTTTCATCTGGGTGTCCTGGTTTTCTCTCACTATCCAAAGATGTTCAGGCTAGGTGGACTGGCTGTGGAAAATGCAGGGTTACAGGGATAGGGTATTGGGGCAGGCAGTCTGAGTGGGATGCTCTTCTGAGGGTCAGTATAGACTTGATGGGTTGAATGGCCTGCTTTCATACTCCAGGGAATCTATGTAAACCATTTTGCAGTGGTTCAAGAAGGTAGCTCTGCACTTTGTGAATGCCAATTAGGGATTGTTCATAGCCTATCAATAAATACATTGGGAAAAAATGAATGAGAATGGTCTCCAACCTTAGGCAGACAAAGGAGGCACAGAATATTTAGCAGAAGAAAGTGTTTAAACTGGTCCTGTAATTTTGAATAAAGACTTCACTCACCCTCAATCATGATGTCCAAATTGATGAAGTTGCAACCATCAAACTTCAGGAGGTCCACTCCCCAATCAGCAAAGGTCTGAGCATCCAGTTCATAGTAGCCATAGCTGCCTGGGTACCCTGCACAAGTGTAGGTCCCCACATCCTGATAGATGCCCAACTTCAGTCCTTTAGAATGGACCTGCACCAAGATGGGGATAGACAAAACAAGTCACTGCGATGATCTACAAGCCTATGTAAAGGCAGTGGAGAATTACAGGGAATTTACACATGCCAGGCTTCTCTCTCTCTCACACAGACACGTGTGCAGAGGCCATACTCACATAGTCTGCGAGTTTCTTCATCCCACTCGGGAACCGTTTGGGATCGGGCTGCAGCCGGTGGTTGGCATCCCGTGTGCTCGCGAGCCAACAGTCATCAATACAAACGTAACTGTAGCCAACATCCTTCCAGCCTTCTGCTGCCATGATGTCAGCCATCTGCATGTAGAGCTGTTCACTGCACAGAATAAGAAGGGAACAGTGATTTTTTTCGAAAGCCCTAACAGATACCTTACTAGGGCTCCCTACAAAGTGTGTGACATAAGTTTGGCTCAAACACCGGTGTAACAATCAGGCATCGCCATTACGCCAGAGGTGCCACCTATGAGCTGAAACATTAAACATGGTGCCTGTGTCCTCTCACACAGATGTGGGGGATTTCATGGTACTGTCTGAAGAGAAGGTTCTCCCTGTATCCTAGCCTCTTCCAACCAACATCACATTTGGGCACTTAATTACATCAGATGACTGGGTCAGAATTGCTGAGAGGGCAGCCTCACTTTCCAGGCCCCTAGAACATCTCCATCTTCCCACGGTTTCCATGCTGCCTCCCCCCCCCCCCCCCCCCGACAGTGGGTGCCATTTAAACATCGAGTGGATAAAATCTCCTGTTTTTTTTTTAAACTGGCCCTGCCCATTTGCTTTCAATGATCATCTCTAGTGGGCGGCACGGTGGCACAGTGGTTAGCACTGCTGCCTCACAGCGCCAGAGACCCGGGTTCAATTCCCGCCTCAGGCGACTGACTGTGTGGAGTTTGCACGTTTAGATTAGATTACTTACAGTGTGGAAACAGGCCCTTCGGCCCAACAAGTCCACACCGACCCGCCGAAGCGCAACCCACCCATTCCCCTACATTTACCACTTTACCTAACACTATGGGCAATTTAGCATGGCCAATTCACCTGACCTGCACATCTTTGGACTGTGGGAGGAAACCGGAGCACCCGGAGGAAACCCACGCAGACACGGGGAGAACGTGCAAACTCCACACAGTCAGTCGCCTGAGTCGGGAATTGAACCCGGGTCTCTGGCGCTGTGAGGCAGCAGTGCTAACCACTGTGCCACGTTCTCCCCGTGTCTGCGTGGGTTTCCTCCGGGTGCTCCGGTTTCCTCCCACAGTCCAAAGATGTGCAGGGTCAGGTGAATTGGCCATACTAAATTGCCCGTAGTGTTAGATAAGGGGTAAATGTAGGGGTATGGGTGGGTTTCGCTTCGGCGGGTCGGTGTGGACTTGTTGGTCCGAAGGGCCTGTTTCCACACTGTAATCTAATCTAATCTAACCTGTTCCTTATGACAGAGCATCCTGCAAATTCTGATCACCCCTTCCTTGGTCATATTGGATCTCTGGGTGGTTGACATAGAGCAGGAGGGATGATGATGCATCCCTGAACTAGTGGTTCCAATTGATGTAGGTCTGAGACAAACAGGTATACACCACATATTCCCTCCCCCAAGGCTGTTTAGGGCTGGTATAATTATTAATGATATAGGATAGATCACTGGCCAGCCTTAACAAGGAGCATTCATCTCAGATAAGATGCGTGGAGTGATAGTAATAATTGCTAATTACATTGACCAGTAGCCACGATGCCATTAGATAAGCAATCCAAGATAACAAATCTGTCTTGATCAAGAACGCCCCAGTCCTCTACCTCTACTCCCCCACAATCCTCCCCCCAGTACTTTGAGACAGCAGATTGATTAGAACTTAACAGAAAACATTAGCCCTTTCAGAACTATTATTGAATGCAGCACTCACTCCACAATTTTTTAGCTGGCTGAGGATGCAAAGAGGGTTTAAAACAAAACAAAACAAAAGACTTGCATTTATAGGTGTGCCTTTTGCCAGTCCAGGTCATCTCAGGGTGCTGCACAGGAATTGAGGAAACTGGACACTAAAGTTAAATCATTTGAGTTGTCAAAAACATTGAAAATGGCACAATGCTTCACACAAACCGCCAACCAACTTATTTTAACTCACCCTATCAGCATAGCTTGGTATGCTTTTTTTTCCATACTTCATGGAACGATTACAGTACAAAAAAAAGCCACATAGCCTGTGCAGTTCATAATGGCTCTCTGCAAGAACAAACCCAAAAATCCCCGAGTCCTTTCTAGTAACCCCAAAACTCTCTTCAGCGGCTTCTTCAATTCCCTTTTGAAAGCCATGATTAAATCCCTCTCCACCACACTCATTCCAGATCCTAATCAGCCACGACATAAAAGGTTTCTCCTCATGCCCCTCAGGTCTCTTTCTCCCCCCTCTCTCTGACCTCTCCTGATCTCTCTCTCTCTGAACTACTCCGGTGAGTACCCTCCACACCTCTCCCTCTCTCTGACCTGTTCCAGGTGAACTCCCGTCGATCTGTCTCTCTCTCTGTGACCAGCACTAGGTGAGTACCCCCTTGATCTCTCTCTCTCCCTCCCTCTGACCTGCTCCAGGTGAATTCCCTCTGGATCCCTCTCTCTCTCTCTCGGATTTGCTCCAGGTAAACTCCCTCGGTGTATCTGCCGCGCTCTATCTCTTACTTGATACAGTTGTGTGGATCCTCCTCGCAGTCGACATTGCAGAGGAACCTCTCCCAGTGGAGCCAGCCCATGGTGGGGGTAACGGCGAGGCCATTGTCGAGGCTAGAGACACCCGTGGCCAGTGTGAGCACGACGATCAGCAGCGGGAGCAGAAGCACATATCCGCGGGCCATCTCTCTCTGTCTCTGCATCTGAGACTGGGACTGAAGCCACTCCGTCTTCCGCATCGCTGCCGGGCACGCCTGACTATAGAGCACCAATCACAGCCCGCCCCTGCCACCATCCAGCCAATCCGAGCACGCATAGGGCGGAGCTTACTAGCAGGGTCGGCTGTGTTTGCACTTCCGTGACTATTGAGCTGGAGAGCCGTGCACTCTCCAGAGAGAGAGGGACCATGCAGAGTGAGGGGGAAGGGGGCAATTCTCAGAGAGAAGGTCAACTTTCAGAGGGATGAGGTCAATTCACACACAGAGAGAGAGATGGGGCAATTCGCAGACTGAGTGACAGTGAGAGCAGCAATTTCTCGATGGAGTGTGAGAGGGCACTTCCCAGAGAAAGAGTTCAAGAGATATTTCAACCTTTTTCAGGAGGAAGTGTCACTGAGATGTACAGCACGAAAACAGACCCTTCGGTCCAATTCATCCCTGCCGATCAGATATCCTAACCCAATGTAGTCCCATTTGCCAGCACTTGGTCCATATCTCTCTAAACCCTTCCTATTTATGTACCCATCCAGATGCCTTTAAATATTGTAAATGTACCAGCCTCCACCACTTCCTCTGGCAGCTCATTCTATACACGCACTACACTTTGCGTGAAAAAGTTGCCCTTTAGGTCCCTTGTAAATCTTTCCCCTCTCACCCTAAACCTGTGCCATCTAGTTATGGACTTTCCCAACACAGGGAAAATACCTTGTCGATTTACCCTACCCATGGCCCTCATGATTTTATAAACCTCTATAAGGTCACCCCTCAGCCTCTGATGTTCCAGGGAAAACAGCCCCATCCTATTCAACCTCCCCCTATAGCTCAAATCCTCCAACCCTGGCAACATCCTTGGAAATCTCTTCTGAACCCTTTCAAGTTTCACAAAGTCTTTCCAATGGAAGGGAGACCAGAATTGTATACAATATTGCAAAAGTGGCCTAACGAATGTCATGATCTTCAGGAGACAGAGTTGATATCTTCAGCCCTACACTAATCTGTCCTCTAACATGTGCCAACATGTCATTCAGTGCCATTTTCTGAACACAATGGGTGATAGGTGATAAATGCCAGCTTTGCCAGGAGTTCCTAAGTGTTTCAGGAGAATAGAAATGTCTCTCTTTATCTTTCTTTCATAGTATTTCACTTTACCATTCATTCTCTCTCACAAGGCGAGGATTTGTGACTACCTGCTGTGGGTATGATCTTAGCCATGAATCAGTCTACGCAAAGTGATTATGGAACAAAAAAGCACAGCAGTCTCCCTTTGTTCAGAATCAAACTGTTGCTCAGAAGAGATGTTAAGTCTCTGTGTTCTCAGCTGGGTTGAAAAGATCCCACAATATGATCTAATGTGCAATGTGAGCTGGTCATAATGACACTGCTGATTATGAGGTCTGACTGTTCACAGGGTGGCTGTGAGTAAGTACAGAATAGGTTTTGGAAAGTCTTCTGTGAAAACTGAAGTTCTCAAACTCCAATGCTGTGATTTGAAGAGTTAGGATAGCAAGGAAGTGAAGTTGGTGAACTGTTACAAAGAGCAGTTTCCTGTTCTTGCTCCTTCTTGTAAAGCCAAACTTAATGACTTTACAGAATCTCAGTTATTACAGCCCAGAAGGAGTCTATTCAGCCCATCATGTCTGCAATACCTCTTCAAAATCAATGATTCACTCTGTACCATTCTTCTGCATTCCCTCCATAACAGTATGCAATCTTCATTTTCAGAAATCAGGCCAATTCCCTTTTTAAAGTCTCAATTGAACCTGCCTCAGGCTCACTGTGTGAAATAGATTTTCCACTAATCATGTTTGCTTATTTTGCCAATTATTTTAAAAGGTGCCCCTCTCATTCTTGATCCTTTCACAAGAGGAAACTTTTTCAAAATTGTTTCATTCCAGTTATCTAATTCCAATTTTTTTTCACCACTGAAGTCCTGTTTTGGTATATGTCCATTGAGTTGTCCAAACAATTTATTGGATAATTCAATAACAACAGCTTGCGCTTTATTATAGCCTTCAACTTGGAAAACACACACATCCTAAGAGATTTAAGAGGACATGAGTACAAGTTTTGAACTGATAGAGGTGATATTTCGAATTTAGTCCACAATCATAAAGGACACCAAACAGGACAAAGCAATCCACTTAATTGACACCACATCTACAAACATTTAATCCCTCCACCATCGATGTTCAGTAGCAGCAGTGTGCACTATCTACAAGGGGCACTGCAGAAATTCACCAAAGATCCTTAGACAGCACCTTCTAAACCCATGACCTCCTCCCTCTAGAAGGACAAGGGCAGCAGGTACTTGGGAAAATTACCATCTGCGAGTTCCCCTCCAAGCCACTCACCACCCTGACATTGAAATATACCACCTTCACAGTTCCTTCACAGTCATTGGGTCAAAATCCTGGAGTTCCCTCCTTATCAGGTCAACCCACAGCAGGTGGAGTGCAGCGATTCAAGAGGGCAACTCGCTACCACCTTCTCAAGGGCACATAGGGATGGGCTATCAATGCTGGCCAGCCAGTGACAACCAAACCCCACAATCGAATTTAAAAAAAGTATTTGAGGAGAAGAGAGAGATGGAGAGGATGGAACTAACAAAATAAAATTCAAGCGAGGTGAAGGCACAGACTCAGTGATAGGAGAGAGGGAATAGGAGATACACAAAACAGCAAAGCCAGAGGGGGGCATATTCCAGTATGGGTGGTGGAGGCTACAGAGATAGTGGAGGGTGAAACCAGAGAGGAATTTGATTAGAATTTCAATGAGTGTGATTTCTGGGGTTTTGGTGCCAAGTTTGTTTAATACATACAGGGATGTTGCTGCATATTGGGGAATGGGGCAGCAGAGTTTTGGAAGAACTGAATTTTATGGAAGATGCATTGTGAGAGGCTGAGCAATGGGATTGTCCACTCTATAGGTGACTATCACTACAACGGTTTAGTGCAAAAATTGTTATTAAATAGTGATTTGTGCACAGTGTATGCACTGTATGAGTTTTAAAGAGCCACAGGTTATTTAATGCATGTATAGTCAGCACAGAATGACAGTGTTGAATGCAGAACTCTTTTGAAGACCTGGACTGTATTTGACCTCAGAACATAGGATTGGTTGACATTACAATTTTCATACTTTGGCATTTTTATTGTTTTTGGACCCTCATCACTATTTATCTTCTTAAGGGAATGTCTGACCTCAGACATCCAATGAAAAGAAGCAAAAAAAATATACAAAAGTCACATGGCTAAAGTGAGGAATGCTGCCAGACTCCCATGGACTGGTTCCTCAGTGTTGTACAGTGCTGTGGGATCTTGTCTATCCACTTGAGGGGCAGACAGTTCCTCACTGTGAAAGATAGTACCTACAAGAATGCAGGTTGATATCCCTTAGTGGGATATCAACCCGAATTATCTATTGCTCACTATAGGAGCTTGTTTTGTGCAAATGAGTTATATTTCTTACATTATAAGAGTGACTTCACTTCCAAAGTTATTTTGTGGAACTTTCTGAGATCATGAGTGTTGCTCAATAAATGTTGTATCCACTTTCCTCATTCCTGAAGAAGGGCTCATGTCCGAAACGTCGATTCTCCTGTTCCTTGGATGCTGCCTGACCTGCTGTGCTTTTCCAGCAACACATTTTCAGCGCTAAATAAATGTAAACTAACACATTCTTAATTCTGTGCATGCCCCATTTGGAGGTTAATTATGCTTCAAAGGCTACTGGGTGCTGGACTGACAAGGACAGGACATCCTCTAGCTTTTACCCTGATCCTTCTGTTCATGTGGCACAATACCCCGATTTCTTGCAATGAGCCAATCACAAAATAGTTGCGTGTAGAACATGATAGAAGCTTGAATGAAATCACAAGTGAGTGACTCACCCCTTTATACAATGGCAGATGCCAAACACTTTGTAAGTCATCATTAAACGTGTAATTATATCTCACCAGTTAATATTCACTCCATTGGAATATTGTATTCATGGATTTATTTGCCATGAAGATAAACTCACATAATGAGATGCAGATTAGAATAATGGGTTCTTATCTTTACGTGGAGAATCATGAGTTTAAGCAGCTCAAATGTTTGTTGACATTTGACATTGTAAAATCCAACTTTGAAACATTAAAATTATCGACCTGGGACATTAAATAAAGACTGGTAAAGGTGTAAAAATGTTGGTGTACGGTCATTGAGGGATTTAAGGCCAAGGATGAAAATTCTGAGGTGTTTCCTTATTTGAATGATTGAAATTGGATTTGTGTAATAATCTCTGTTGACTGTGTTCCACAACATGGCAAACCTGTTTCAAAAAGATCCTGACAGATTCACCCTCTGGCCCTCTGCTCACTGACCTGCACTGGTGCCTGTAAAACAGACTATTTCCCAACAGTTTTCAGTTCTAAAGAATGGTCAGATCAGACTCGAAACATTAACTCTGTTTCTCTCTCCACTGATGCTGCCAGACCTGCTGAGTTTTTCCAGCATTCTTTGTACTTGTTTTACTGGTCTTACCTTTGTAATCGCCTTTAATGCTGCAAACCTGCACTCCTCCAATTCTGGCCTCAGGAACATCCTCATTTTTAATGATTTCGTTGCCTTGGCAGTAATTCACAAAAACTTTCGGAATCTCCACCTCACTTTCCACCTTTAAGTCATGCCTTTCAAACTACCTGAATAAGGTTTTGGTCATTAGCCCCAATAATCCATTATTTGACCCACTGTCCAATTTGACCATCTTTATTTGCTACACTTAGAGTACAAAGCGTGCATGTGTGTAAAAGCACAGCATCTATTTGCCTGCAAATGATAGGATTATCTGAAACTATGGGACCCAAGTTACCTTTACAGTAAATTGCACTTAATGCATTAGGAAGCAACTTGCAACCTTGCTAGTAACAACTGAGAGCTCACTGGGACAGCTGAGGATTAGGAGAAAGTGAGGTCTGCAGATGCTGGAGTACCAGAGTTGAAAAATATGGTACTGGAAAAACACAGCAGGCCAGGCAGCATCTGAGGAGCAGGAGAATCGACGTTTCGGGCATAAGCTCACTTTCTCCTAGTTGATCTTAACCTACTGCACTATCATTTGGGATCAGTGGTGCTGGAAGAGCACAGCAATTCAGGCAGCATCCGAGGACAGGCAAAATCGACGTTTCGGGCAAAAGCCCTTCATCAGGAAAGCACCCTCACCCTCACCTCCTTCCACCTATCGTATTCCCAGCGGCCCTCCCCCAAATTCCCTCCATCCTACCTTTTATCTCAGCTCGCTTGGCACACCAGTCTCATTCCTGAAGAAGGGCTTATGCTCGAAACGTCGATTCTCCTGCTCCTCGGATGCTGCCTGGCCTGCTGTGTTTTTCCAGCACCACATTTTTCAACTCATTAGCTGAGGATTAGGGCTGATACATGTTACAGCAGCTGGAAATGTGTTGCTGGAAAAGCACAGCAGGTCAGGCAGCATCCAGGGAACAGGAGAATCGACGTTTCGGGCATAAGCCCTTCTTCAGGAATCATTCCTGAAGAAGGGCTTATGCCCGAAACGTCGATTCTCCTGTTCCCTGGATGCTGCCTGACCTGCTGTGCTTTTCCAGCAACACATTTCCAGCTCTGATCTCCAGCATCTGCAGACCTCACTTTCTCCACATGTTACAGCAGGTTATGCAGGAAACAGTGGGGAAGGGAAATTTGTTCTTTTTCTTTAATGAACATG
The DNA here is from genome assembly GCF_004010195.1 of Chiloscyllium plagiosum. NCBI lineage: Eukaryota > Metazoa > Chordata > Chondrichthyes > Orectolobiformes > Hemiscylliidae > Chiloscyllium > Chiloscyllium plagiosum. The sequence continues at coordinate 3,684,793 of NC_057724.1, forward strand.
ACAATTCTGTTTGCATTCCCTCCACTTTAATAAATGAAATTATCACATCGTTGAAGGCCAAAGTGGATACCTGCCTAACAACAGTTGCACTGTGAATGGATACGTGGGCAGGTGAATCACAGTATCATTTTAAATTGCTGTGCCCTGTTGCCTCCACTGGGAGCACACACTCCAGTCCAATTTTGCCTTATAATGTTATCTATCAGGCATATTTTTACCACATTCAAGGTGACATTTATATATGCACAAGTGGTTGTTTCTAAAAGAACTGCCACATACAAGACATTTAGGAGGTTTCAGCTGGAGTACTGTGTACAGTTTTGGGTGCTGCATCAAAGGAAAGATTTGGACACTTTGGAGAGAGAGGGCAGAGGCAATTTACAAGAATGGTTGCAGAATGAGAAATGTCAGTTATGAGGATATAATGAAGATGTTGGAATATTCTCTCTGGAAAGAGGAAGGCTGAGAGAAGATTTGATAGAGATTTTCAAAATCAAGAGAGAGGGAGGTAGATAGAGTGAGTGAAACTATTCCTACTTGTAAAAGGAACAAGACGGCACATATTTAAAGTGATTTGCAAAAGGAGCGAGCTTGACGTGAGAAATAGCCTTTTCACACAGCGAGTAGTTAGGGAATGGAATTCACTGCTGGAAATGTAGTGGGGGCAGGTTCAAAAATAACATGCAAGAATACGGGGATAAGGCAGGAGATTGGTACCGGTAGACAATCCTTTAAACGAAATTCCAAAAGCTCCGAAATCCAAAATCTTTTTCATGGAGTGTGGAGCATCAGTCATGTCTGCATACCAGGGTTTGTTTGGTGGGTAAAGTCCACACCCACGTGGCGGTGTGGCCCAACACTGGCAGGCGCCAATTTTGTATTTTTTTTCACTGTGTTTAATTGTTTACTTTCACTGTGAAAGTGCCATAAGGAGCTGCAGGTACACCAATGCCTAACAATAATAAAAAGAAAAGGAAGCATCTGACATTATCAATAATGCAGCAAGTGGAGTTATTGCAGACACTTGATCGTGGTGTGTCTGTGCGGTGTCTTACTGCAGAATATGGTGTCAGAACTACCACTGTAGATGATTTGAAGAAACAGAAAGACACGTTACTGAAGTTTTATGGTAACAGTGGTGACCATAAACTAATGAAAAATAGGAAAAAACTGCATAGGGCAAAAAATGAAGATCTTAACCGTGCATTGATGAAGCGGATTCGACAACGAAGAAGTGAATGTATGCTACTGACTGTTTTTTTTTGGCCATAAAACGAGTTAGAAAATATCATAAAGAACTGAACATTAAAGGAGAATGTCAATATTCAGAAGGTCGACAGCAGAAATCTAAGAAGCGTAATGATGTAAAATATCTGAAAATCTGTGGCGAAAAGTCTTCTGCTGACCATGAAGCCACTGGAAATTATATTGATGAATTTGCCAAGATAATATCTGAACAAAGCCTTTGTCCTGACCAAATTTACAAGGCTGATGGAACAGCTCTCTACTGGCACAATGACGCAAGAAAAACATTAACAATGACTGATGAGAGAGCACCAACAGGTTTTAAGGATACTAAGGACAAGTTAACTATTCTTGGGTGTGCCAATGCTGGAGGCACACACAAGGTGAAATTGGCAGTGATTCGGAAAAGCAAACATCCGAGATGTCTGAAAGGTGAACACAATTTACCTGTGCATTATTATACAAACAGGAAAGCATGGGTAACCTGAGAAATGTTTCTCGACTGGTTCAGTAAACACTTCGTACCAGCGGGACAGGCTCATTGCAGGTAAGCTGGACTGGAAGAAAACTGTAAAATTTTATTGTTCCTGGACAACTGCTCCACACATCCTCCTGTCGAAATTCTTGTGAAAAGTAATGTTTTCGGCATTTACTTGCCCCCTCATGTGACATCTGTATTACAGCTTTGTGACCAAGGAATTTGGTGCTCCATGAAGAGCAAGTATAAAGACTATTTTTTGAACTGTATGTTTGCTGCAGTCAACAGAGAGGTAGCAATCCAAGACTTCCTTAAAGAGTTTAGTGTTAAGGATACCATTTACACTGTTGCTAATGTTTGGAAGGATGTTGATAAAACAACATTAACAAATGTTTGTTACAGACTCTGGCTTACACCAATGTTTCATGTAAATGAACTTACAGATAAGAACTTTGAATGATTTTGTGTCACTCGATAACAAACCTTGTAAGCTACTCAGAAAATTTATCGGATGAACGTGTAAATAAATTACCTGAAGCTAACATTGAAGAAATGCTGAACATTGGCAATGATGCATTCCTTGAGCGATGGGAAAATTGCTGATATGGTTTTAAATACAGATAAGTGTGACGATGGTAGTGACGATGATGATGACTTAGCAGATACAGTTGAAAAAGTCCCCATAGACGATATATAGTCATACAGTCATAGAGAAGTACAGCACAATATGGTGAAAATGTGTGATAAGTTAATTGCTGGCCTTGAACAACGTTCACTTATCAGTGAGCAAGAGATTATGGCAGTTTACTCAATTAAAGAGAGATTGCTGAGACATAAGCCTATGTTATGAGATAGATGACACTTGAAGAAGTCTTTAAAAATGCCGTCTGCCATCGTGCTGAAGCTTTAAGTTTTACCAAATGTTTTCTTGGAATGTTCTTTCTGGAAATAAAATGTCCTTGAGTATTTATGGTCTATGTATTTCATTTATCAGTATATTACTCTACAAATAAACTGTGGTAGTATTTCTAGTCTTTGTTGTTGTGGTTCTAATCACCGAGCTGGGAATTTGTGTTGCAGACATTTCGTCCCCTGTCTAGGTGACATCCTCAGTGCTTGGGAGCCTCCTGTGAAGCGCTTCTGTGATGTTTCCTCTTCTCTGTTTGGCTTATCCTATAATAGTAGTGTTGTCCCAGTCGAACTCATGTTACTTGTCATCTGAGTGTGTGGCTACTAAGGATAGCTGGTCGTGTCGTTTCGTGTCTAGTTGGTGTTCATGGATGCGGATCGTTAGCTGTCTTCCTGTTTGTCCTATGTAGTGTTTTGTGCCGTCCTTGCATGGGATTTTGTACACTACATTGGTTTTGCTACAAGGGATGAAACGTCTGCAACACAAATTCCCAGCTTGGCGAACAGAACCACAACAACATCGAGCATCCGAGCTACAAATCTTCTCCCAAACTTTGAATTTCTAGTCTTTATTTATACCAAAATATGTGAGTATTCATACATTTTTGCTGCAGCATTGATGGGCAGCAGATTACGGGCTGCTGCCCTGGACCCTACTGGGTGCTACATTTGTTCCGAAATCTGAAAAATTCCAAATTCTGAAAAGCAGCTGGCCCCGATGATTTCGGATAAACGATTGTCTACCTGTACAAGGTAGTCTTTGAAAAACTAGTGCGGATATGATGAACCAAATGGCTTTCTGCGCTATAACAGTTTGTTAAAAATTAATTATAGGACATGGGTGTCACTGGCTAGGCCAGCATTTATTGCCCATCCCTAAATGCTGAGAGGGCAGTTAAGGGTTGTCCACATCACTGTGGGACTGGAGTCACATGTAGACCAGACCAGGTGAGGATAGCAGAGTTCCTTCCCTAAACAGCGCTAGTGAACCATATGGGTCTTTACAACAGACAGGCAGGAATCAAGACTTCCTGAAAGAGTTTAGTGTTAAGGAACTAATTCAGCAGACCAGACCAGGTGAGGATAGCAGAGTTCCTTCCCTAAACAGCGCTAGTGAACCATATGGGTCTTTACAACAGACAGGCAGGAATCCAAGACTTCCTGAAAGAGTTTAGTGTTAAGGAACTAATTCAGCAACTTTCATGGTTGTCATGAGAGTCTTAATTTCAGATTTTCTCCTTCTTCAGAACTGGACTTGAAGTGTTAACTCTGCTTTCTGTTCACAAATGCTGCCAGATCTGCTGAGTTTCTCCAGCAATTTCTGTTTTTGCTTGTTTCAGATCTCCAGCATCCACAGGATTAACGTTTGAAGTAAAATATGAGTTGTTTGTAGAACCTCTAAAAGAAGAGTCATATCGGACCAAAACTTTAGCTTTGTTTCTCTCCACAGAGGTTCAGCCAGACCTGCTGAGTTTTCCCAACATTTTCTTCTTCTTTATTAAAAATTAAAATCTTAAAATGGACACAGAATAGTTTTCTCTTAAAGTCTTATTAGTCTGTGGAATTCTTTTCCTCAAAAGCCATTGGGTCATTGTATTTCATCAAGGCTAATTTAGACAGATTTTTGATTGACAAAGGAATCAAGGATTATGTGGGTATGGACAGGAAAGTGAAGTTAAGGCCTCACGATCAGCCACGATCCCACTGAATGGCAGAGTAGGCTCAAAGGACTGAATGGCCTATTCCTGTTCCCAATTTATACATTCTTATGTTCCCTTTGGATTCAATATCACAATTTGGTTGTATACCTTGTTCATTTTGAGATATACTGAGGCATTTCCTGCCTAATCTCTGTTTCTTTTTTACATGTGGCTCAGTCAGTATCACCCTTGAGCCAGAGGTTTGTAGGTCAAGGTCCACCCCAAGGTCATAGCATGCAATCTCAGCTGATCCTCCTGGTGTCATAGGGAGGGTGACCCTGGCCTTTGGGTGAGTTGTTAAACAAAGGTCCCATGTGGCACTCTCCAATGGATGTTTACGTTTCCACAGCACTTTCCAAAGTAAAGCAGGGAGTTCTCCCTAGAATCTCAGCCCATAATTATCCCTTAACTAAGATTTTTAAACAGATTAACATTAGCTACCAGATCTTTTGGCAGACATTTTGCGAAGCTATTTTCCAATAGCACAATAAGAAGGTAATAGAAGTACTTCATTGGCTACGAAGCACCTGAGATGAAGTGAAAAGTGCAATAGAAATTGAACTCTATCTTTGTACTGTTTTGCTCTTGTTGAGACACACTTTTGTTATACAAACATGCGGAACAGAAGTAGGCCATTCAGCCCCTTAAGCTTGCTCCACCATTCATTAAGATCTTGAATGATTTGATTAATCCCTCAAATCCACAATCCTGCCTGCACCTGATAACCTTTCACCCCCTTGTTTAACAAGAACCTATCTCCCCTTGCCTGTGTGAGTCAGATATTAGTATGTCTGATTCAACACTGTAACTCCATGTACTATTCCAAAGGCTGCCCAGACCTAGTTAGGTATTATGTTCCTCAGAGAGATCTTTACACTGTGACACCTAATCTACTGTAAGCCATAACTAATGCCATGTGCATCACCTGGGTCAACTGGTCTGGGTCAGAAGTGGGATTCTATTTCCTCAGATGCCTATATCCTCCTTCTCCGTCACACAATCCATTTCTCTTCTGACGTTTGGGAGATGATTGTGATGAGCAGACTCTCTTTCAAGGATTTGGAGATGCCAGTGTTGGACTGGGGTGTACAAAGTTAAAAATCACACTCAAGGAGTACACTGGGATAGATCCACAATTCTTGCAATGCCCCACACACCTCTAAAGCTGCCCCCTGTGTCCCTTAGTCAGGGACAGGAAGAGGCTACACAATTGTGTGACTCACTCACCAAAGAACAGGAGGAGGCCATTCAGCTTGTTTGAGCCTGTTAGATTGGAACAAGAGTGGATCATTTTGTGTCTTGGAGCCTCTAACACAGGAATAAAAGGACATTCAGCCACTTCGACCTATTCTGTTACATTATAGCTGATCTACCTGTTTGTTCAGTATCTTTGGTACATTTACCCAACAGATACCTATTGAGCAGTTTGGAAGCCCCAGCTGACTCCCAGCATCCACAGCGCTTTGTGGCAAAGTTCCAGATCTGCATTGCCTTTCGTGCATTCAAAGATTCCAGATTATCCTGTCACCTCTCAGCATCTGAAGGGGACATAAATTTAAGGTGAAGGGTGGAAGGTATAGGGGGGATGTCAGGGGTAGGTTCTTTACCCAGGGAGTGGTGAGGGCATGGAATGCGCTTCCTGTGGGAGTGACAGAGTCAGAATGATTGGTGACCTTTAAGCGGCAATTGGATAGGTACATGGATAGGTGCTTAAGCTAGGACAAATGTTCGGCACAACATCGTGGGCCGAAGGGCCTGTTCTGTGCTGTATTGTTCTATGTTCTATCTATGTTCATCTGCTTTCATAACTCTACCTTCCTGTTCTAGCTTGTGTGAGTGGCAGTCCATTTGGCTCAATTCTATCTGGTTTTATCTACTGATTGTACAGGACATTGGTTAGGCCACTGTTGGAATATTGCATGCAATTCTGGTCTCCTTCCTATTGGAAAGATGTTGTGAAACTTGAAAGGGTTCAGAAAAGATTTAAAGATATGAAAGAGACCTAAGGGGCAACCTTTTCACACAGAGGGTGGTACGTGTATGGAGTGAGCTGCCAGAGGATGTGGTGGAGGCAGGTACAATTGCAACATTTAAGAGGCATTTGGATGGGTATATGAATAGGAAGGGTTTGGAGGGATATGGGCCGGGTGCTGGCAGGTGGGACTAGATTGGATTGGGATATCTGGGTGGCATGGAGAGTTTGGACAGAAGGGTCTGTTTCCATGCTGTACATCTCTATGACTATGACCCTATTTCGGCTAACTTATTACAATTCCATTGACAGTTGTTTTAAAATTTGATGTTAATAGCCTTTAATGAAATATGCTTATATTTTAACATATTTATAGTATTGAATACAAGAGTAGGGAGGTTATGATGGAGCTGTACAAAACATTTGTTAGGTCACAGCTGGAATACAATGTGCAGGTCTGTCCCCACACTAAAGATGTCATTAGTCTGCAGAAGGTGGAGAAGAGATTCACCAGGATGTTGCCTGGACAGGAGTAATTCAGCTGTTTTTAGAGCAATGCAGGCTGAGGGAATATCTGATTCAAGTATATAATGTTCTGAGGAGAGCCTAGACAGGGTCAATAGAAATAAGGGTCTCTCCTGAAAACATAGAACAGCGAACAGTACATCACAATAAAGGCCTTTGGCCCGTGATGATGTGCCCAACATTTATCTTAATCTAAGAAAAACCTGATCAACACAACCTATAATTTACTGCCGTCCATGTGCTTGTCCAGCAGTTGCTTAAATGTCCCTAATGTCTCTGACTCTACCACCACCACTGGCCATGCGTTCCATGCATCCACCAATCTCTGTGTAAAGAACCTACCTCTGACATCTCCCCTAAACCTTCCTCCAATCACCTTAAAATTATACCCCCTCATCCCCCTCACTGTTTTGATCACACAGCACTGCCCTTTGATGTGAAGGGCAGTGTTTGTCACTGGCCACCCTGGTGTTTTCCTATCTTCCTGGTGGTGGAATTTGAATAAATAATTCGTGCATTTGAAGAAAAAAAAAGAAACCAGTCAATAAGGGCAGTGTTTGTCACTGGCCAAGAAAAAAATAAAAATAAAATAAAATTATACCCCCTCATGACTGCCATTTCTGCCATGGGGAAAGGTCTCTGGCTATCTACACTATCTGTGCCTCACATTACCTTGTACACCTCTATTAAGTCACCTCTCTTCCTTTTTCTCTCCAGTGTGAAAGGCCCGAGCTCACTCAACCTCTCTTCATAAGACAATCCCTCCAATCCAGGCAGCATCCTGGTAAATCTCCTCTGCACCCTCTCCAAAGCATCTCCATTCTTCCTATGATGAGGCGAATAGAACTGGATACAATATTCCAAGTGTGGTCTAACGAGGGTTTTATAGAGCTGCAGCAAAACTTTGTGGCTCTTAAACTGAATCCCCCTGTTACTGACAGCCAAAACATCATACACTTTCTTAACAAACCTATAAACTTGGCTGGCAACATTGAGGGATCAATGTACATGGATCCCAGATTTCACTGTTCCTCCACACTGCCAAGAATCTTGTCTTTAACCTTGTATTCAGCATTCAAATTCACGCTTCCAAAATGAATCACTTCACATTTATCCAGGTTGAACTCCATCTGCCACTTCTCAGCCCAGCTCTGCATCCTGTCAATGTCTTATCGTAGCCTGTAACAGCCCTCGACACTGTCTACAACACCACTGACCTTAGTGTCATCGGCAAACTTACTAAACCCACCCCCTTCCACTTCTTCATCCAAGTCATTTATAAAAACTACAAACAGCAGAGGCCCAGGAAGAGATTCCTGCGGAACACCACTGACCTCCAGGTGGAATACTTTCCATCCACTATCACTTGTTGTCTTCTTTCAGCCAGCCAATTCTGTATCCAGACAGCCAAATTTCCCTGTATCGCATACCTCCTAACTTTCTGAATGAGCCTACCTTGGGGAACCTTATGAAATGTTTTACTGAAATCTATATACACCAGGTCCACTGCTCGACCTTCGTAAGCTTATCTCATCACATCCTCAAAGAACTCAATAGGGATTGTGAGGCATGACCTGCCCCTCACAAAGTCATGCTGACTATCTTTAACCAAACTATGTTTTTCCAAATAGTCATAAATCCTATCTCTCAGAATTAATAAACAGAGGACGCAGATTTAACTAACAAGAGATTTCGAGGGGATTTGAGGGAAATCTTTGAGGATGATGGGAATCTGGAACTCACCTCCTCGAGGCAGAAACTTTTAAAATGTTCAAGAACTGTTAGCATTTGAAATGCCATAGCACATGAGACTTTGCACCAAGAGGTGGTGAAAGGGATTGGAATAGATGGATGTTTGATGAACAGCTCAGACCCGATGGACCAAAGGGCCTTTTCCTGTGCTTTTAAAAACTTTGTGATTCTAAAACACTTCATCTTCTCCCATAATCCACAGAAGGGGAAGTGGCTATTAATCAAAGGCAAGAAAAGCAAAACATTGTGGAAGCTAGAGATCTGAAATAAAAGCAGGAAGTGCAGGAGAAGGTCAATTGCTTTGGCAGCATAAAAAGAGAGAAACAATGTTAATGTTAACTCATTAACTATGAGGTTAACTGAATCAATGTCAAACAGGCTGAATATCCCTAAACCCCACGCAGACCAGATCCTCCTGCTGTGTTTTTTTAGTTAGGTTTGAGTGAGGATCAGTATTGTACTGTGCATGTATATATATACATTCCAGAATGTCACATCACCCCCAATTATGCTGATGTCAGTCTAACCAAAGCAGCAAGGCGAGATAAACAAATTCAATGTCAGCTCCTGTATCTGCTAATTGTTTTGGTTTGGGTTGTTGCTGTTACCAATCCTCCTTTCTCAATGTTGAGTCTAGGGTCAGTCTAATTATTAATGTCACAGGACAGATCGCTGGTGATTTTAATCAGAAGAGACATTTCTCTCACACAACAAGGCAGTTATAATTCTATGACTGCAACAGGTACAGTTTGCAATAACATTAGTCATAACTACGTTTGGAATATTAAGTGTTGTGCAAAACCCATCTGCTCCTCTTGGGAACCTGTATTAAAACTGACTCTACCCAAAGAGCGCGTGACATGGGCAGATTGGGTGGCAACATGAGCATTAACTCTTTCAGAACCATTTTCTTATACAACAGTCTGTGTGGACTATTCTGAACTTCAGGGAATCCCAAGATATATCATCTCCTAAACCTCCAATCTGAACCGCACAGACACTAACCCCAGCCTGCACCCCATCGACACTAACCTCCAGTCTGAACCCCACGGACGCTAACACGCAGCCATCCCCCACAGACACTAACCCCAGACTCAACGCCAAAGATACTAACCTTGTCTCAACCCCACAGACATTAACCCCCAGTCTGAACCCCACAGACCTTAAACTCCAGTCTGAACCCCACAGACACTAACACACAGTCATCCCCCCACAGACACTAACCCGCAGTCTCAATCCTACAGACACTAACCCCAGTCTGAACCCCACAGACACTCACTTCCAGTCTGTACCCCACAGACACTAGCTCAGCTTGAATTCTGCCGACACTAACCCAATAGTCTCTAATTCAAGACCAATTCTCACAGACTCTGCCCCAAGCTAGGCTGTCTTAAAACTCATAGGCCCCACTCCACTGACCCTCCCTGTCATTACTCACTGACTTTATTCTCCCTCTCATTCCTGGACCAAGCTGCTCCTCTCCAACCAGATGTACGTCCTCCAACGTCAAATCCAGTCCCATACGGTATGGGATGAGCTGCCAGAGGAAGTGGTGGAGGCTGATACAAATACAGCTTTTAAAAGGCATCAGGATAGGTATATGAATAGGAAGGGTTGAGAGGGATATGGGCCAAGTGCTGGCAAATAGGACGAGGTTAGGTTAGGATAACTGATCAAGTTGGACCGAAGGGTCTGTTTCTGTGCTGTACATGTATCTATGTATCTTATCCCCAGCGGAAGGACCACAGTCTTTAATCCCCAGACTCCTGAAAGAGAAAAATAGGAAAAGTGATGAATGAGACATATTGGTCCAACTCCTGTAGTAGGAGACCAGTATGACCAGAACAATTATTTCCAAATGCTACTGTCTTTTCACTTACTTTTCTCTCTGGGTTGGATGTTTTCTCTAACTGAGACAAGATCCAAACAAATCTAATCCCACAGACCATAACCGCGTCTCAATGCCTATTCTAAACTAAGAGCTTCCAACTCCCAGATGAGGCTTCACTGTTTTTCCACCTCAGGCGAGACCCTGAAGCATGGAGAAGCCAGGTTGTTTGTTGCCGCTCTGACAATCATCCATTGATCTGATGTATTAGCTCTACCTGCCTGTCTGCTGTCTATATGAGAACACCCCCCCCCTTGTATCTTTAATTGAATAACCCTGCCTGCCCCCCACACCTCCTCAAAAATAGGCACCTTCATCAGTTTGCTGACCCCCTGTTTTTCATGTTTCTTCTCTTTCAGTTCCATCTCTGTCCTTTTGCTGGATTTTCTTTTGGTTCACTTCCTCTGTATTTGCAATTCCTCTTTCTCTTCCTTTTGAAATCTTTACTTTCCCTGTCCTTTTAGCTTTATCATAGTTTCATCCTTAATTTATTTCAGCTCTCCCCTCGCTGTTGTTTTCTTCTACAGATATCTATGAGAACCTCAGTGCTTCACATGCTGGGTTACAATAATGGAGTGATTGTATTCATGTAGCAAGATGAGTTCAAATTCCACCTCAGCAGTTGGGAAAGTAAATTAAATTTCAGTAAGTAGTCATGTCACAGTCAGTCTTTTGTACAAGTTGACTCCAAACCTTTGGCCAAAGATTGCAAACTATTACTGCGTGCCATTGAAGTCAAACTCACCTCCACATCATTTCAACACTTTATGTCAAAGTTACCACTCATTGGTGCACACTGCAACCCCGTCATCAAATGAAACAACATGGCATCATGAAGATACATAGCCCAGTTGTAGGTTAAAGTCATTGAGATTGCAGAGCTAACAAATAATCCTGCAGCAGTTGTAGACAATTCAAGATACTTCAGAAGAGTGTTGGGAATTGGAGGTTTAGATACATGCCTAAGACATTCTTAAGGATTCCTGAAGAAGGGCTCATGCCCGAAACATCGATTCTCCTGTTCCTTGGATGCTGCCTGACCTGCTGCGCTTTTCCAGCAACACATTTTCAGCGAAGACATTCTTATACACTGTCTAAGAATAAGGTGTAAGCCATTCAGGACTGAGATGAGAAAGAATTCACAGTTGTGAATCTGTGGAATTCTCTTCCACAGGGAAAAAAGCAAATTACTGCAGATGCTGGAATCTGAAACCAAAAGAGAAAATGCTGGAAAATCTGAGCAGGTCTGGCAGCATCTGTAAGGAGAGCAAAGAGCTGACGTTTCAAGTCTAACTGACTCGTTGTCAAAGGGTCAGTTAGACTCGAAACGTCAGTTCTTTTCTCTCCTTACAGATGCTGCCAGATCTGCTCAGATTTTCCAGCATTTTCTCTTTTGGTCTCCCACAGGGAAGTTGGGCCAGTTTTTTTTTAAATGATTCATTCACAGAATGAGAGTGTCACTGGCTAGGCAGCATTTATTGCCCATCCCTAATTGCCCAGAGGGCAGCTAAGAGTCAACCGCATTGTTGTGCGTCAGGAGTCACATGTAGGCCAGACCAGGTGAGAACGGTAGTTTCCTTCCCTGAAGGACATTAGTGAACCAGGTGGGCCTTTCTGACAATTGACAATGGATTCATGGTCATCATTAGACTCTAAATTCCACATTTATTTTTATTATTGAATTCAAATTCCATTATTCAGTGGGATTCAAAAGCCGGGCCTCAGAAAACATTTTTGGGTCTCTGGATTAACCGTCCAGTGGTAATACCACTGGCTCATTGCCTCTCCATTATACATAATCAAGAGAGAGCTGGTCATGGCCCTTGCGGCTAAAGGGATCAAGGGATATGGAGAGAAAGTGGCAATGGGATCCTGAGATTGCATAATCAGCCATGATCATGTTAAATGGTGGTGCAGGCTTGAAGATTGGCCAGCCCGGACGGAATTTCACATTGGCCCCAAGGTCCAGTACTTCCCGAGGGAGCCTGTGCCCCACAACCTGAGCCGCTTCCGGAATTTTAACTTTGTCTCTTTCAAGGATGTAAAAAGGAGGGCCCTGTATAGACTGCTGCTGCACACCGTCCACCTCTTCTCCCTCATCCACCGTCCGGACACGCCTTGGCATGCCCATTTGCCACCGGGCGGTGGGGATCCCCTGTGGAGGGCTCTCTACGCGGGGGTCCTCCCCCTTTCTCTTGGGGATCTGGGGTGGAGGGTGCTGCACGCAGCAGTCCCCTGCAACCGCAGGTTGCGGTGGTTCACGGACTCCCAGCCCAACTGCTTGTTCTGTGGTGCTGTAGAGTACATGGGCCACGTGTATATTGGTTGTGGGCGTTTGCACTCCCTTTTTGATTTCCTTAAAAACCTTCTCCTCTGTTTTTGGCTGCACTTCAGTCCCACGCTCCTGATCTTTGGGCACCCAGTACGGAGGAAGGAGGGCAGGTCTGAAGACCTCCTCGTGGGCCTGCTCCTGGGCCTGGCCAAACTGGCCATCAACAGGTCCAGGCAGCGGGCCGGGGAGGGGGTCGTTAGGGCCGACTGCCTGCCCCTCTTCCGCGGTTACGTTAGAGCCCGGGTGTCCTTGGAGAAGGAGCACGCGGTGTCCACCAACACCCTGGAGTTGTTCAGGGAGAGGTGGGCGCCGCAGGGAGTGGAGTGCATCATTTCTCCCTCCAACTCCATTTTGATTTAGTCCCTACCCTCCCCTTCACTGTTTTGATCACACAGCACTGTCCCTTGATGAGAAGGGCAGTGCTTGTCACTGGCCACCCGGGTGTTTTCCTATCTTCCTGATGGTGGAAATTGAATAAAGATTCGTACACCTTGTGTCTC
>NC_057724.1:3699848-3706477 GCF_004010195.1 Chiloscyllium plagiosum
CAAAATAGTGGCAGACGGAATACAATGTGGGAAAGTGAGAGTTTACACACTTTGGCAGAAAGCATAGAGGCATAGACTATTTTCTAATGGGGAAATGCTTTGGAAAACACAAAGGGACTTGGGAGTCCTAGTTCAGGATTCTCTTAAGGTTAACATTGGGGTTCTGTTGGCAGTTCGGAAGGTAAATACAATGTTAGCAATAATTTCAAGAGGGCTGACAAAGGAACTTCCCTCCAATAGCTTGTGATATCAAATAAACCTGTTGGACGATAACCTGGTTCATGTGACTTCTGATCTTGATTACAAGAGCAGAGATTCACTGCTGAGGCTGCATAAGGCTCTGGCCAGACCGCATTTGGAATATTGTGAGCAGTTTTGGGCCCTGTATCCAAGGAAGGATAAGCTGGTGTTGGAGGAAGAGGTTCACAAGAAATGATCTGGAGATGAAGAACTTGAGGACTCTGGGTCTGTACTTGATGGAGTTTAGAAGGTTGGGGGAAGATCTCATTGAAACTGACAGAATACTGACAGGCCTGGACAGGGAGTGGATGCAGAGAAGATGTTTCACTGGGAGAGACCTGGACCCGAGGGGACTGCCTTACAGTGAATGGATGACCCTTTAGAACTGAGATGAGGAAGAATTTCTTCTGCCAGAGGGTGGTGACTGAGATAGATGGATTAGTAAGGGGATCAAGGGTTATGAAGAGAAAGCAGGAGAATGGGGGCGAGCAACATATCAGCCACGATCGATTGCCAGAGCAGGCACTAAGGGACAAATAGCCTAATTCTGCTCCTATTTCTTTCTGTCTAATGGTCCTATTATAAGGTTATCCCGTAGCATGTAGCATCAGATTCTTCTAACAGGTAATTGTTAATGGACAGTACATGCTGGCCGAGTCAACAACACCCACATTTAGTGAATCAATTGCAGCCTGGCAATAGAAATGATATCTTGAGGTCCCTATAGCCCCCTCCTCAAAAGGAGTTGTCCCTCTCTCCCTCTTTCCCATAAAGATGTTGTCTCTCTCTCTCTCACTCTTCCCCGAAGGTGCTGACCTTCTCTGTCCCTCTCGCCCCACTGAAGGGGATGACTCTCTGTATCTCCCTCTCCTCTGAAAGTGCAAACTCTCTCTATCGCTCCCCCCCCCTCCGCCGAAGGGGCTGACTCTCTTTCTTTCTCTCTCCCCTGAATGTGTTGACTGTCTCTCTCTCTCTCTCTCTCTCACTCTCTCTCTCCCCTCCACTGAAGGTGCTGACGTCTCTCTCTCTCTCTCTCCCCCAAAGGGGCTGACTCTCTCTCTCTGTCCCCCCTGAAGTGCTGACTCTCTCTCCCTGAGTGAACATAGAGGTTTATAGGTAGTGGTTGCTGACTGCCTGCCTCGGTTCTTTCCTCACCATTTTGTTCAGGCTTCAGTCAGCCATTGGCATTCTTCTTTGGACATGGTGACCATTGCAACATCAATTTGTTCCTTGAACTTTGATCTGGTTTCTGCCCCTCTGGAGCAGCTTATGATAACTGCTTGAATTCGATACAATGACTGACATCCCCCGACCATTGTCATAATCTCCCTTCTGTTTAATTTACTCTGAGATACTGATATCCAGTAATCTTGTCATTTCTAATTGCTCCTACAAATCAGATAATACATGTTTTGAGCAGAACTGTGTCCCTTTCAGTTGAATGATGTTGTTCTGATCCTTTTAACATTAAACACAAATACATTTCCAAAGTTCCCAGGAACATAAAGCCAAAGCCTCTGTTAGAGATGAAAAATGTGTTGCTAGAAAAGCGCAGCAGGTCAGGCAGCATCCAAGGAGCAGCTGCTTATCTTATTGGACCAATAATCAAAAGGTTTCTGAGAATTACTGTGAGGACTGCAGTATAAATTCCCTTGTGACAGATTAAGAAATGGAATCATATTTAAATACTGTAACATGTTTGATTCAATAACTATGAAACTGAAGTGGCTGAATTGTGAAAAACACCCAATTGGCTCACTACATCCTTTGAGGATGTATCTGTCTGTACCCTATGTATGACCACAGGCCCATACCAACAATCTCCTCTGAAGTAATCTAACAAAACATTTGGAGGTGCAAGGAGCTGGCCTAACCAGTCAGGTCAGGTCAATGAGGGATGGGCATTAATTGCCAGCCTTGTCAGTGATGCCATTACCTTAAGAATCAATGAATAAAAATGAAATTCATAGTACGTTAATAAGATGAGAGCAAGATGAGGGACCCAGTTATCACGATGAATTAGAACTCTATAACTACACTTAGTTTAATAGATTAACCATCTATTCCGTTTCTAGAGATGCATCACAGACTGCCAGCTACGTAAAATAAGCATGCAATTGCATTTCTCCAAGTATCCAAATTTTTATTACAAATTCATTTTAAAAATTTTTTGTTTGTGGTTACAAGTTATGAAAGTTACCCAATAGACATTTTCAAAAAGAAAATTATCATGCGTTAACAAAACTCTTCCCTGTTCTACTTTTGTCGATCTCTGAAGATGAGCTGAGATCCTGTGAACTTCTTTCTTCTATTAAATCCGGTAGGAAATCTCAAAGATGGCCTACCCTCCAGTGGGCCAATTGACATCCTTAATGAGACATTTGAGGATTTTATCTGATTACTGGAATTCTATCAGGGAGGAGTTGGGAAAGGTGGGGATGCCCTTCAGGTTTGCCTATGACCATTGGGAAGGTGTGCAGGGTCTCTCTCAGGCACACTGTGACCAATCCAGGGTCCCAGCATTGGTAAAGTAGGGGTAGGAGACATGCGGGAAGGCACTCTTGCTGTTGCCCTCTCCCTTCCCACAGGGGATCTCTATCCTACACCAGTTACCTGACTCCAAAAGAATCCTTCAGTAATCCTCTGAGAAATAGCAAAGTTAGTGGCCAGCAATGAAGTTCAGAGGTGAGGTGAGAGTGACCGCCCTTGGAATCAAGGAGTCTGAGCAAAACTGGGATCAATGAGAACCAGAGGACAAACTCTCCACTAGCTAGAGTCATACCTGGCACATGGAAAGATGGTTGCAGTTGGTGGAGGTCAGTTATCTCAGCTCCAGGACATCTCTGCAGGAGTTCCTCAGGGTGGTGTCCAAAATCCTATCATATTCAGCAGCTTCATCAATGACTTTCCCTCCATTGTAAGGTCAGAAGTGGGGATGTGGGGAGACTGTGTCAGTAAAATTACTCTATGGGCCTAAAATTGCCTGCACTCATTTTGCAGAGTGAGAGTTAAGCAGGAGACATTAGCAGGAACTTAAGCAGGACACGGCTAATGGTCTAATTATAACCCAATAAACAGCACTGAATACTGGCCATAAACAGGTCCAGGCCACGGGCTGTGGAGGGGGTCGTTATAGCCGATTGCCTGCCCCTCTTCCATGACTATGTTCGAGCCCAGGCGTCCCTGGGGAAGAACACACAGTGTCTACCAACACCCTCAAGCTGTTCGAGTGGATTGTATTATTTCCCCCTCCAACTCTATTTTGGTATGATCCCTGCCCTCCCCTTCACTGTTTGACCATGCAGCATTGCCCTTTGATGAGAAGGGCACTGATTGTCACTGGCCACCCTGGTGTTTCCTTTCTTCCTGGTGGTGGGAATTGAATAAACATTTGTACACCTTTTTTCTTTTACTGTGTCTCACACCTGCACACACGGAGGAGGGCAATAGATGGATGGACGTGGGGGTCCTCCATCGCCACTCCCTTGCTACCGGACACCTGGAGGAAGAACGCCTCATCTTCCGCCTCGGGACCCTTCAACCCCAGGGCATCAATGTGGACTTCACCAGTTTCCTCATTTCCCATCGCACGACCTTACCCCAGCTCCAACCTTCCAGTTCAACACTATCCTCATGACTTGACCCACCTGTCAATCTTCATTCTTACCTATCTGCTCCACCCTCCTCTCTGACCTATCACCTTTACCTCCACCTCCATCCACCAATTGTACGCTGAGCTAACTTCTCCCCAGCCTCACCCCTCTCCCATTTATCTCTCCACCCCGAGGCCCCCTGCCTCATTTTTGAGGAAAGGCTCCGGCCTGAAACATCAATTCTCCTGCTCCTCAGATGCTGCCTGACCTGCTGTGCTTTTCCAGCAACACACTCTCAAGACATATAAACTATACAATGCATATACCACAAAGTACACAGCACACACTTGCACACAGACTCACACACTACACTTACATTGCTGCACACAAGGTTTGAGTTATAAAGAAAGGCTGGATAGGCTGACACTTTTATCCACTTGAGTGTAGGAGGTTGACAGCTGATCTTACAGAAGTTTATTAAATCATGACGAAGGGGACTCATATACTGGCAGGGAGATTTGCTAGAACTGCTTGGGACGATTTAAGCTAGCAAGGTGTGGGGGGGGGGACCCAGGGAGATAGTGAGGAAAGAGATCGACAATCTGAGACTGGTACAGTTGAGAACAGAAGCAAGTCAAACAGTCAGGGCAGGCAGGGACAAAGAAGAAAACAAGGTAGGAGTGATAAATTAAACTGCCTTTATTTCAATGCAAAAGGCCTAACAGGGAAGGCAGATGAACTCAGGGCCTGGTTAGGAACATGGGACTTAGCAATTACAGAAACATGGCTCAGGGATGGGCAGGACTGGCAGCTTAATGTTCCAGGATACAAATGCTACAGCAAGGATAGAAAGGGAGGTAAGAGAAGAGGGGGAGTGGCATTTTTGATAAGGGATAGCATTACAGCTGTGCTGAAGGAGGAAATTCCTGGGAATACATCCAGGGAAGTTATTTGGGTGGAACTGAGAAATAAGAAAGGGATGATCACCTTATTGGGATTGTGTTATAGACCTCTTAATAGTCAGAGGGAAATTGAGAAACAAATTTGTGAGGAGATCTCAGTTATCTGTAAGAATAATAGGGTGGTTATGGTAGGGGATTTTAACTTTCCAAACATAGACTGGGACTGCCATAGTGTTAAGGGTTTAGATGGAGAGGAATTTGTTAAGTGAGTACAAGAAAATTTTCTGATTCAGTATGTGGATGTACCTATTAGAGAAGGTGCAAAACCTGACCTACTCTTGGGAAATAAGGCAGGGCAGGTGACTGAGGTGTCAGTGGGGGAGCACTTTGGGGCCAGCGACCATAATTCTATTAGATTTAAAATAGTGATGGAAAAGGATAGACCAGATCTAAAGGTTGAAGTTCTAAATTGGAGAAAGGCCAATTGTGACGGTATTAGGCAAGATCTTTTGAAAGCTGATTGAGGGCAGATATTCGCAGGTAATGGCTGGAAAATGGGAAGCCTTCAGAAATGAGAGAAATGTTAGGGTGAAGGAAAGACCGGTAGGTATAGGGAATGCTGGATGACTAAAGAAATTGAGGGTTTGGTTAAGAAAAAGAAGAAAGCATATGTAAGGTATAGACAGGATAGATCGAGTGAATCCTTAGAAGAATATAAAGGCAGTAGGAGTATACTTAAGAGGGAAATCAGAAGGGCAAAAAGAGGACATGAGATAGCTTCGGCAAATAGAATTAGGGAGAATCCAAAGGATTTTTACAAATACATTAAGGATAAAAGGATAACGAGGGAGAGAATAGGGCCCCTCAAAAATCAGCAAGGCGGCCTTTGTGTGGAGCCACTGAAAATATTGCCAGGGTTGGAGGATTTGAGCTATAGGGAGAGGCTGAATAGGCTGGGGCTTTTTCCCTGGAACATTGGAGGCTGAGGAATGACCTTATAGAGGTTTACAAAATTATGAGGGGCATGGATAGAATAAATAGACAAAGTCTTTTCCCTGGGATTGGGGAGTCCAGAACTAGAGGGCATAGGTTTAGGGTGAGAGAGGAAAGATATAAAAGAGACCTAAGAGTGGTGCATGTGTGGAATGGGCTGGAAGTGGTGGAGGCTGGTACAATTGCAACATTTAAAAGCATCAAGATGGGTATATGAATAGGAAGGGTTTGCAGGGATAAGGGCTGGGTGCTGGCAAATGGGACTAGATTGGGTTGGGATATCTGCTCAAGGTGGACAAGTTGGACTGAAGGGTCTGTTTCTGTGCTGTACATCTCTATGACTCTGTGAGGAGTGTCGATCGGGTTAATGATAGTTGTCTTTTTCCTAGGATGGGGGACATTTTAAAGATGAGAGGAGAGAGATGCAAAAAAGACACGAGGGATGAATATTTTATAAAGAGGGTGGTTCGCCTGAGGAAGCAGTCGAAGTGGGCACTATTACAACGTTTAGAAGAACAAAGTTAAATATCACACAACACCAAGTTATATTCCAACAGCTTTAATAGGCTTCACAGGTGTTTGTGAAGTAAGACACAGACTTTATAGCACAAGATTACTGTGTCATGCAGCAGAAAATAATAGAACATAGAACATAGAACATAGAAAAATACAGCGCAGTACAGGCCCTTTGGCCCTCGATGTTGCGCCGATCCAAGCCCACCTAACCTACACTAGCCCACTATCCTCCATATGCCTATCCAATGCCCGTTTAAATGCCCATAATGAGGGAGAGTCCACCACTGCTACTGGCAGGGCATTCCATGAACTCACGACTCGCTGAGTAAAGAATCTACCCCTAACATCTGTCCTATACCTACCACCCCTTAATTTAAAACTATGC